>NW_023270431.1:587480-639047 GCF_011800145.1 Mirounga leonina
AGAAGAAGAAGAAGAAGAAGAAGAAGAAGAAGAAGAAGAAGAAGAAGGAGAAGAAGAGGAGGAGGAGGAGGAGGAGGAGGAGGGGGAGGAGGAGGAGGAAGGAGGAGGAGGAGGAGGAGGAGGAAAAGAAGAAAAGGAGGAGGAGGAGGAAGGGGAGGGGGAGGACAAGGAAAAGAATAAATCATGAAAGACAAATTGATGAACAGAAATAATTAAAAATGGAAAGATAATTCATGGATAATTAATGATCCTTAAGTAGCAGAACAAATAAAAAAGTTAAAGATAGCAAAGATAGAATAGAAGAGAATGTTCTCAAGCCTAATGCCAAATTAAATCACTGTTTTTGGGGTACCTGGGTGGCTTAGTCCCTTAAGCGACAGACTCATGATTTTGGTTCAGGTCATGATCTCATGGAGAGTGGGATTGGCAATGTGTCGGACTCCCCGCTTGGAGGGGAGTCTGCTTGGGATTCTCTTCCTCTGCCCCTTCCCTCACTCCCACTTGTTCTCTCTCTCATTTAAATAAATAAATAAATAAATAAATAAATAAATAAATAAATAAATTGGTTTGCTTGGCAAAATTGGAGGAAGATCCAGACCTAGATCACTCTAGCAAAAAAAAGTTTTAATTATAATTTTGAAGGACAAATCTTCCACTATCAAAATAGAAAAAGAATGTGTGTGTGTGTATGGTTATTCACATAGGGATAAAAATGGGCTGTTCACATTATTTCTCTACAATATGAAAAATTAACACTATCTATATAACATTAGGGTACATTCATTTTTTAATAAAAGGATTCCAATGACAGAAATCAGAGGTGAACTACGATTGCCTTAAGCCATCAGAATTAGGTAAAAACCAGGCACAAGCTAATCAATGCACTGCATTCTTTCAAACACAGATATTGTTTCAGTGTCTGGACCACCTAACCATAATCGATCTAGCCCCTCATTTAAAAAGGAGGCATGAGTGACAATGTATATGAATTTGGAAGACATTATGCTAAGTGCAATAAACCAGCCACAGAAAGAAAAATACTATGTGCTCTCATTTATATGTGTAATCTAAAAATGTCAAACAGTTTGTTTCCTGTGACTAAGAGGGTTGCTGTGGGGGGGGAGGGATGGGGTAACTGGGGGATGGACCTTAAGGAGGGCATGGGATGTAATGAGCACTGGGTGTCATATAAGACTGATGAATCACTGACCTCTACCTCTGAAACTAATAATACACTATATGTTAATTAATTGAATTTAAAGAAAAAATGTTTAAATTTTTAAAAAAAAAAATAAAAATAAAAACAAAAATGTCAAACTTAGAAAAGCAGATGGAAGAATAATTGTTGCCAGGAGCTGATGGGGAGATGTTGCACAAAGGGTAAAAACTTCCAGTTATAATGTGAATAAGTTTTAGAGATCTAACGTACAGCACAGTAGCAATAAATATTAATGCATTGTATACTTGAAATTTGCTAAGAGAGTAGATCTTAAGTGTTCTTGCCACACATACACACAGAAAGATAACCACATGAGGTGATGGATATGTTAATTAGCCTGGTTGAGTGTTGTAATCATTATGCAAGGTATACTCCTATCAAGACACCATATTGTACACCTTAAATATATACAATTTTAAGTTTGTCATACCTCAATAAAGCTGGACAAAAATAAAAATAAATTTATTTATTTATTTTTAACTTATTTATTTGACAGAGAGAGAGAGAGAGCACAAGCAGGGGGAGCAGTATGCAGAGGGAGAGGGAGATGTGGCTCCCCGTGGAGCAGGGAGCCTGACATGAGACTTGATCCCAGGACCCTGGGATCATGACCTGAGCCAAAGGAAGATGCTTAACTGACTGAGCCACCCAGAAGCTCCAAAATAAAAATAAATTTAAGAAAGGACTCAGTATAGAGGTCTTTCTCAAGTTCGACACCAAACCCTATATTTGGATTTGGAAATCTTCCCTAAGATATTATGCTTCTTCTTCTCTTTTTCCCATACCTAGAAATAGATTTATTATGCTATACTCTTGATAACACAATGTTGGATGACCACCTAAAGCAGTCATGACATGTTCTACCCTAATACTTGCCATAACAGTACTAGCCGTAACAATGGCTCAATTATTTACAAGTCTGTGCCACAATTACTAGACACAAAATTCTTCTACTTATTTTTTCTTCTCCATAGGGAAAAATGTGGAAAGCACTAGCATGATAAGTGAGATCTAATGGAAAGTTTGCAGATGCAGATATTTTCTGAGAAACCCCCAACTTATACTCTTTAATGGCAAGTATGTATGAATGTGCCTCTGATACCAGAAGCTAGCTGAAAGGTGTGGAAGAAAGCATTCAGTGGAAGCATGGCTTGCTGACACCGGACTTCTACCCTCCAGAACTGTAAGAGAATAAATTTCTGTTGTTTAAAGCCACCCCGATTGCAGTACTTTCTTATGGCAGCCTTTGCACATTCATACACGTGTGTTTATCTTGAAGTGTAATCACAATGGCTTTTATTATGGGTTCTTCACTTTCTTTCTAAGGTGCCTGCTTTGGGCTCATGGAACTTGAACTTCTTCAATGTGTACAGTTATTACAATTGTTTTTAGAATCTAAAACAAAGTAATCACAATAATAAAAACTGGATTTGATAACTTAACACATTCTATATATTCTAATAATAAGTTTTCTTGTGTTAAAACTCGAAGGTAGAGATAACATTTATTGAAATGGAATGCAGGTCTCTCAGGAAAAGGGCATTGATGGCAAACAGACTCGCACTTCCATCTGGCCAGCCCCCGCCCTTTCACCACAGCACCCCCCCTCCCCACCATGAACCATATTACAGTTCAAATTTAGAGTCTTCAGAAGAAGTCTGAAATGCTCCATTGTGGGCACGAAAAGCATGTGATAGTCCTGATGTATCTAGTCCATACTCCACAATGCCCATGTGAAACATAATGTATGGAATGCTGATGAGGTTTTAGGGTTAAAATCTCAAGTCAGCCCAAAACATGATTCCTATGAGCCCTTTTGGAGCAAAGGTCTAAAATATAATACATCTTATTTTATAAGTGAAAGGAGTGGGATGTAAAAACTGAGCAGATGAGCAGGTACAAGCCCATACCTTCAATCGTCCTCGCAGAGAATGTGGTACCTCTAACCTCACAAATAATATCACCATAATTAAATGTAACAAGAGCAGATATCAAGAATGTGCACTGCCACTGGGGACCTTAGCCGAAGTGCAAAGTATGCTATTTGTCTTGGGAAACTTCTCACCTCTTGGTAAACTCTCTTAATCAGCCTGCAGGCATCCAGTGCCCTCATGCTGCCCTCTGGCTGTCCCAGGCTCCCCTCCCCCACTGAATGCCTACATCCCCTCCTCCTGGAGTGGCAGCCCTGTGCTTGAATTCAAACTGCCTGTCAGTTCCACTTTTCAGTCAAAACTCCAGTTTCCTCAGGCTGGCTGATTTTGGCAGGCTCTAAGCAAAATCCTAATCTAATAATCTGATTAAATTAATTCAAAGTAAGTTGTGAATGGCTAATAGCCTAAATTTCTGAGAAGCCAAGTTCTTGACAGTCTAACTTCTGGAATACACAAAGGAGATGTACCAAACTGGAAACTTTCTGAGTCTTTCGTTTATATTCAGATTTCCTCTCTTGCCTTCCTTCCGTCCTTCCTTCCTTCCGTCCTTCCTTCCTTCCCTCCTTCCTTCCTTCCCTCTTTCCTTCCTTCCCCCCTTCCTTCCTTCCGTCCTTCCTTCCTTCCCTCCCTCCTTCCTTCCCTCCCTTCCTTCCCCCTTCCTTCCTTCCGTCCTTCCTTCCTTCCTTCCCTCCTTCGCTCCCTCCTTCCTTCCCTCCTTCCTTCCTTCCCTCCTTCTTCCTTCCCTCCCTCCTTCCTTCCCTCCTTCCTTCCTTCCCTCCTTCGCTCCCTCCTTTCGTCCGTCCTTCCTTCCCTCCTTCCTTCCTTCCCTCCTTCCCTCCCTCCTTCCTTCCCTCCTTCCTTCCTTTCTTCCCTCCTTCTTCCTTCCTTCCCTCCTTCCTTCCTTCCTTCCCTCCCTCCCTCCTTCCTTCCCTATCCATCCAGCCCTTTCCCTTTCCTACCTTTCATTCCTTCTATTCTTTCTCTTTCTGGACTCTCTCTTTTTCTTTCTCCCGCCCTACTTCCTCTCTCATTACTGGGTCAGTAATGTGGCACTTGCTTTGGCATGTTAACTTATCCATAAATTGGCTTTCAGAAAGGAATAAAACCAAGGCAATTACTGTCTTTCCCAAGGAAAATGCAACTTCCTCATTCACCAACGTTGGCAGTACCTGTACTCAATATTTGCCTCTTCTAGTAACTTTTTAAATCTGTAATAAGAAAAAGAATTTATTCAACTAATAATCAGGATTATATTTTCCACCACTATAATAACCTGTCACCTATTTAAAATGTGAATAGTGCATTTGAAAGCATCACAATGAGTCATTTCTATTATTATTATTATTACTATTACTATTAAAATACTTAACTGATCACAGCTACTATTGATCAGAATGTCTTCCCCAGAAATATTAGGCATCTTTTATCAGTAATTATTAATAGTTACATCAGGCCATCAATGCAAAGCATGTAAATATCATATATTTGTTATTATTAAATTTTCTTTAAAATATTCACGAATAAAGAATACCATTGTTTATATTTTTTTATAAACAATCAAATAGTTTATATTTATTTCATGCTTTTCTGTTCCAGATACTATTCTAAATACTTTGCATACAGCAACTCATTTAATCTTCAAAATGATATTATGGCTTGGGTATTTTTATAGACTTGCTTTCAACAGATATGGAAAACTAAGCCTTGATGCATTTAAGGAACTTTCCCAGGATCACACAGTAGGTAAACTGTATTTAAAAATCATTGCATGACCCTGGGTGGCTCAGTTGGTTGAGCGTTGGACTCTTGGTTTTAGCTCAGGTCATGATCTCAGGGTTATGAGATTGAGCCCCAAGTTGGGCTCCACACTCAGTGGGGAGTCTGCTTGAGATTCTCTCCCTCCATCTGCCTCTCCCCCCGCTCATGCATGTGCACTTTCTCTCTCTCACTCTAAAACAAATAAGTCTTTAAAAAAATCACTGCATGAGTACATAAAAGAATAAGCACCATCTACTCCTCCAGAAATATATACATATGCATGTTCCTTTTTTTTTTTTTAAAGATTTTATTTATTTATTTGACAGAGAGAGAGAGACAGCTAGAGAGGGAACACAAGCAGGGGAAGTAGGAGAAGGAGAAGCAGGCTCCCCGCTAAGCAGGGATCCTGATGCAGGACTCGATCCCAGGACTCTGGGATCATGACCCGAGCTGAAGGCAGATGCTTAACAACAGAGCCACCCAGACACCCCTGCATGTTCCTTTTTTAAAAAAATAAGTTATATATGAATGAATATTGATACTATTTCAAGCTCAGTCCCCTGTGGAAGGTGAGGGCCCAGTAAGGGGGTGTTGGACTGGTGTTGAAAGATTGCCTTCCATGGAAAATAAAACAATTTCTGAGGGTATCTTATATTAACCTGGAGGAAGGCTGGAGAATGAGATCCTATAGCCAGGAAGAGCAGTAAGAAGTATTGTAACCTCCAGATCACTTCCTCTAAGGGGTAGTCCAGAGTAGTGGTAAGACCATTCAAGCCAGGCTTTGGCAAGTTTATAAATGACACCTGTGGTGGCGAAATGGTAAACAGAATAGATAAAGACACATGAGAAATGTCTCCCGGAGTCTAACAAGTTGGTGAAAGAGAAAATGAGTCACCCCAATTGCTATGAAATTGGAAGCGAAAAATACAACATAGATTCTTATCAGAATAAAGCTTTATGTAATCTAATAATATATCCTCAGCCCAATATTATTTCATTTGTTTCTATTGAATAAATTGTTTGGAACTTTCCAAAATATGTTGCTAAGCAGAATACTATTAGCAGGTCAGACAAATGAGACATTTAAACAATTGCTCAATAAGTATCATACCTGACTGTTTTAAATTATAAAAATAAAACCTTCTTGAGGTTAAAAAAAGTCTAGTAATATAGAAGTATATAAAGGAGAAAGTAAAGAGGACTTTCTTTCCTTTTTCTATCATTCTATTCCCCTGATATCTATAACTAGTAACCTGGGAGTTTTCAAGACATTTTATGGCATGAACAAATGTATACTTATTTGTCTTTATGTAAAGCAAATGGACTAAAATTATAATTCTCTCTACATATGTACATGTGGCTATAATGTAAGATTGATAAAGTTTTTTTTTTCTGTCAGAAAGTGATCTCATCATACCTATGCTATAATTTATCTCATTTACCCCCAAAATATATCATGGAAAGCTTTCCAAGCCAGAACATATAGTCCTAGCATAGTCTTTCTTAAGAGTTACTTAATATTCCATAGTATGGTGTCTTATAAGTCATCTAACTATTCCATAATGTTTTGGTTTTTTCTCAAGCTAGATTTTTACACATTAATATATACTACCTTATGGATTTAGGGACATATGTTCCAACTTATGTGGAACTTCCAACAGAAGTGGTAACACTTCTGTTTAATTTTCCTAGAAATGCAAGCTTATAATCTAGTGTGTTTCTAGTGTGTTTCACCATATATATCATACTGTATATTTTTCTCTATTATCTGAATAAATGAGAAATGGGGGTTTGGAAAACGCACTTTATCCAATTACTTCTCATACATTTCACACTACATATTTTGGGGGGCAAGAAAGTAGATGTAAAGCCAAATGGCTGAATTTAAAATACCCTGTAGACCATAGTTAAGTATGTAAAAATTTAATAAACTGAAATTTCCAGTTACTCTGGCCAAAAGTTTATGTTCAAGAAATATTAACTGACCATCTTAAAAATAAATCCTAAATGTTGGGATAGCTGGTTAGGCAAAGCATTCCCCCAATGATTCTAAAGAAAACTCACTGAAGGAGTCAGTGCACATGGGATCATTCACGCAGCGGCAGCTACATTTTCTTCTCCTTTTTGCTGATCCCCCCTTGGCACTAAAGAGACCCCTGTGTACAAAGAAATTTTGCAGCTGAGCAGAAGAGACAAGCATCTGGCTGAGAAACAACACTATAACTCAGAGCAACTTTTGGCTTCCGACATTGATCTCATTAAATTTCAACTTTTTCTTCTGGAAAAGAGATTCACTAAGAGAAGAAAAAATATTACAAAAATACTTCTGTGCAATGATTGAAGCCAGTAGGCTTCAGATATCTTTTAGGTGGGGAACCCATTCACCATCAAATGGGGACCTGGGCTGGCATGGGAATTCTTCTTGGGCTCATCAAAAACCAAGATAACCTCCCCTCTCCCCCCACCAAAAAAATCACCAAAATATCTGGACTACTCCTTTATATCTGGCATATTTAATGAAAAGGATAACATTAATTATCAATTGGTGTAGACACAGGCTGAGAATCTTTGTTAATAGAGTTCAGTGAGAACAAAATAGTTTGCTGGAATACCCAAGAATCGATATTTTCATTAGTATAAATGGAAGTGGGAGACAATGTCCACATTAGCAGGGAGAAGGATATTATGCAGGAGGCAGAACAAATAATCTCCCAAGTCTCAAGCTAAGATAAGAAAAATTATGACTGGGTCAGAACTGATTTTTCTATTTATAACTTCAAGCAAAAACAAACAAAGCAAACAAACAAAAACCCTGGATGCAATAGAGATCAATACTCCTGTAACAGATGCCAATATCAGCAGAATATTTTAATAGATGGCTTTTAAAAACATACATTTAATCGTAGGGTAGCTAAGTTTATGTAAGAGTTTGTAAAGTGACTATAAAACAAATGTGAATGGAGTTTTATATATTTTTTGTTTGTAAGAATAATTATTCAAATTTGGTTCAGAGTTTAGAGAATAATGAATAGGAACACACCAATAAAACTTTTTGAGTAGTTTTTATTCCTCTAAAAACATCTATAATTAAAAAGAAGTCATGAGGGTACAAATTTTATAGCCAGTACCACCTGGAATATTAATAAAATATATATATATATATTCCACACTTTCTTTAAAATGTTCATTTTTATCAACTCTGTTCTAAATTAGTAGAACCATGTTACATAAAAACTTCTTGTGTGTCATGAAGACCTTTGGAAAATTAATAAAACCCATTGGTTGCCTCCACAGGGGGAAAAAAAAGGGATATGCATACACTACATTGCATATAATTTCAGAGGGATTACTGATTATTTTATATAAAGCTTATTCTTTGATCCCAACTTAAGGAGTTCTAGTCTAAAAGCATGACACTAACCAAATAAAGTGGGACCTGTGAATGGTTTCTGAAATTTGACTAGTGGAAAAATCTAGTTTGTGCCACCATGTCACCCTACTCATGCAGCACTTCCTTGAGCACTGGATGGGGCAGGATGGCTGTGGGGTTAGGCACAGTACAAAGCCAGCTGCATGCCTACACTCGAGCTCCAGCAATGACTCTGGAACTCTCTTCTCTTATCCTCCCTATGCTCTTTCAACCCTCTATCACTCATTCTCTGGGAGGCCCTAGAGAGCGTCTTCTGAATAGATTGAGAAGAGAAAAGGAAGCTTACGCAATGTTTCTAATATCCATTAGAGAAAACACAGCAAGAAAAGAAAACAACCCAGGGCACTAGTGATTCTGATAAACTAAGTAAAACTAACTTGCTTTTGTAAACTAATAAAAAGCCCTTTAAGCATCAAGATATATTTATTTAACTGTTGCATGTTTATGTTGAATAGTTTGAATAACCTAAATTGTAGTCTCTGCTTGCTATTTATAAACTAGTACTGTGATCCTAAATGCCACCTTAAAAAATTCCATGGTAGTAGGAGTGCAAAATACGTGTGTCCTAGGCATACAAGCAATCTTGAAGTCTCCATGATTAAAAATCAAAGTTAAAATCAGGTGCCTGTGTGGTTCAGTGGGTTAAGCATCTGCCTTCTGCTCAGGTCATGATCCCAGGGTCCTGCATCAGGCTCCCTGATCAGCTGGGAGTCTCCTTCTCCCTCAACCTTACCCCTGCTCATGCTTTCCCTCTCTTGCTCTCATCCTCTCAAATAAATAAATAAAATCTTAAAAAAAATAAAATAAAATCACCTGCTACGGGGGGATAGCCAAGTGTCTTTTACCAAGTTTATCAAAAGAAGTATATAGGAGGGGACAAAGTTCAATTCAAATGTCATATTTCATAACTGCTTGCAATAGTGACTAACATAGGCATACATTTTATTTATATTTATTTTTTAATTTACATTTTTAACTGAAGTATAGCATAATTTAATTAACATATAGTATTATGCTAGTTTCAGGTGTACAACATGGTGATTTGACAATTATATACATTATGAAACACCATGATAAATGTAGTTACTGTCACCATATACCGTTATTACAATATCATTGACTATATTCCTTATGCTGTACTTTTCAGCCCCGATGCTTACTTATTTTATAAATTGAAGATTGTGCCTCTTCCCTTCATCTATTTTGCTTTCCCATTCCCTACTCCCAGCCCCTCCGGCAACCACTAGTTTGTTCTCTATGAGTCTGTTTCTCTTTCTGTTGTTTGCTTAGTTTTTTTTTTAGATGCCACATATAAGTGAAATCATATGGTATTAGCCTTTCTCTGTCTGACTTATTTCACTTAGCATAATAGCTTCTAGGCCCACCCATGTTGTGAGTGGCAAGATTTCATTGGGGTTTTTTTTATGGCTGAGTAATATTCCATTGTGTATATATACCACATCTTCTTTATCCATTCATCTTATCAATAGACATTTAGGTTGCTTCTGTATCTTTACCACTATAAATAACACTGCAATAAATACAAGGATGCATGTATCTTTTTGAATTACTGTTTTCATTTTTTTTGGTAAATACCCAGAAGTAGAATTAACTGGATCCATATGTTACTTCTTTTTTTTTTTTTTTACTTATTTGTCAGAGAGAGAGACAGAACACAAGCAGGAGGAGAGGCAGGCAGAGGGAGAAGCAGGCTTCCCACCAAGCAAGGAGCCCGATGTGGGACTCGATCCCAGGACCCTGGGATCATGACCTGAGCCGAAGGCAGCGGCTTAACGGACTGAGCCACCCAGGCGCCCCCATATGTTACTTCTAATTTTAGTTTTTTAAGGAAACTCCACAGTGCTTGCAAATCATATATCCATAAGGGGTTAATGTCCAAAATATATAAAGAACTCATACAGCTCTATGTCAAACAAACAACTAATCTGATTAAAAATCCACAGAGGACCTGAAAAGACATTTTTCCAAAGAAGATATACAGATGGCCAACAGACACATGAAGAGATGCTCAACATCACTAACCATCAGGAAATGCAAATAAAAACCACAACAAAATATCATCTCACACTAGTTGGAACAGCTAGTATAAAAAAGACAAGAAACAAGCTATGCCAAGGATGTGGGGAGAAGGGCATCCTCATGCACTGTTGTGGGAATATAAGTTGGTGCAGTCACTCTGGTAAACAGTATAGAGATTCCTCAAAAAACTAAAAAAGAAAGTATGTATTTTATATGTGTGCAACTTATAAATGATAACTACACAATGGTACATTAGAAAATTGGCTGCTCTGCTCTATTTGCAAGTCACTTACCATTTTGTGTATTTCATTCTCTTCTCTGTTTAAATCTTGACATCGAGAATTTTCTTTATCTCAGAAGCAGCAACAAGCTCCTGAAAGGTATTTTTATATTATAAAAGATTGTACTTATGCATATACATATATATTTCCCCCAGAAAATGGTCAATTTTTAAAAACTACCTTTCATATATATATATATATATTTTTTAAAGATTTTATTTATTTATTTGAGAGAGAGAGAATGAGAGACAGAGAGCACGAGAGGGAAGAGGGTCAGAGGGAGAAGCAGACTCCCCTCTGAGCAGGGAGCCCGATGCGGGACTCGATCCCGGGACTCCAGGATCATGACCTGAGCTGAAGGCAGTCGCTTAACCAACTGAGCCACCCAGGCGCCCTCATATATATTTTTTAAGATTTTATTTATTTGACAGAGAGAGACACAGCGAGAGAGGGAACACAAGCAGGGGGAGTGGGAGAGGGAAAGGCAGGCCTCCCGCGGAGCAGGGAGCCCTATGCGGGGCTCAATCCCAGGACCCCGGGACCACGACCTGAGCCGAAGGCAGACACTTAACGACTGAGCCACCCAGGAGCCCCTACATTTCATATTTATTAAGTGATTTGGGTCCAGAAACAATCAGGAAATTTGCAGATTGTGTCTAAGGACACTTGATTTTTATTGAATGCTGTCAAGACATCAAAATGTGCGGATTCACCTTTGAAAAGTGCTAAATTTGCATTTATTCTTTCGTCCCTAGGCTAACAGCTGGGTGTTGTTGCTTTTTAAAGCACCCATTTGAGGTGCTAAGAAGTCCTAATTAGGTGAATTAAACAAACACAACATTAAGTTTCAGAAATGAAGTGTCAGAACAGATACCTTTTGATCTGCAGATCACTAAGGGAGCAACAATAAATTGCAAATAATGTGATTATGTTTCTGGCCTCAGCATACTGGGTTTGATGAAAAGTTTTACTGTAGTAACTGCCTAAGATATTGCTCTGAGTAATTGAGAGGGTATAAATTATGTCTTAGAGATTGTCAGCTGCTTTCATTCTAATTTTTTCTGCTCCTATTATAAAGGAAGGAAGGGAGAGAGGGAGGAAGGGAGGAAGGAAGGAGAAAAGGAAGGAGGGAGGAAATAGAAGGCTTCTGTGTTAACAGTGTAGCATTATCATCCTTGAGGGGAGCATGTTGTTTGCACGGCCACTAAAAATAAAACAGAACAAATAAACATAACAACAATAGCAGCAAACCAGGGGTGATTCATTTTAAGTCAATTCAACAAATCAGTACATAAGTAGGCACTGGGCTGGTTTATGAGGGCCACCAAGATCACTTGAGGAATTTACAATCCAACAAGGAAAGCAATACAGACATGCCTACAACTAATGATAAAACACAAAACAATGAAATTAATTATAAACATGAGAGTCTTCATTAATTTTGAGATGGTCAGGGTAGGCACCACTGAGTGCAATTTCAACTGTACTGAAATGAAAAATCAGCATGTAAAACATGGGAAGAGAGAAGAAGAACAATCCAGATCAAGAGAATAGCATGGGTTAGGAGGCAGAGAACGAAGTGTGATGGAAGAATCTAATGCGTGATTTCACCCCAGCCCAAGCCCAGGAGTAGGGGTAGGAGAAAGAAGAAGTTCATGTTCAAGGGGGAATTAATGATTTTAGCTTGATGGCTAACTGAGTTTGAAGTTTCAATGGGAAATTCAGAACTAAACCTCAGAATGGGTATCCAAATCAGAGGTAGAGATTGAGTCATCTGCACAAAGATGGGAACTGAAGCTCAGGGAGACTTTGAGTTAGCCCAGAGTGTATGCCTTGGTATGGCTAGAGAATAAACCCACAGAATGCCTATATTTAAACACAAGAGAAGATGTGAATAAGAAAAAAACGTCTGGGAAGCAGCAAAAGAACCGAGAGTGTACCTCATATATTGTAAGAAGGTATTTCATGAAAGAAGAAAGTGGCCAACATTGTCAAATGATGCACACAAGCAGCAAATTCAGCTATTAGGAATCATGTGCACCTTTGGAAGGAGCAGGTTCAGTGAGGTGGTGGGGAGAGAAACTAGATTGCAGACTGCGGTAAATTAGTCAATCAAGGCAGGAAATGGTCAAAATGAGTAGAAAAGTTAGCAAAAAAGCAGGACGGGACAGTTATCGAGAGGGAAAGGCACACTTGAAATTGGAGAGCAGGAAGACCAAATACGTCAAAAAAACTTTGAACAATATCAATTGTAAAGTACCATATTTTAAATGTGGTTTCTGTGTGATATCCACTGAAGAGGTGCATAAATCAAGCCCAAGAGTTTTCAGCCAGGGCAATGAGTAGATCACTTCGAACAATTAAATTTCAGCACGTCAAGCTGTCTGATACTACCTACCTACTGATTACTAAGAAAAACAATGTAATGTGTGTGATCAAAAAATTTGCTTCATATTTAAAAAAATATTTTTTGATAAAAGACACATATTCATATTAACAGAGATCGACAGAGCTCTGGAATACAATCTCATTATAAATCCTTCAAAAGACTAATACAAGGCAAAACATCTGCAAAGAAGAAAAATAAGACTTTCTGCCTTTTTTTTAAACCTGAAAATATCCACTGTTACCACAGGAACACTAAGGCTATCATTCAACAAAATATTTGAGGAAATAAATGTTTTCCATCCAAATAATTCTCACAAATATTCTAGGTTATGAATATATTTCTCAAGACTATAATCATTGCTTATACATCAGATGACCTGAAATTGACATTCTATAAAAAAATTGGCTCAAGCTCTTTCTAAGCATCAAGGTCATGATGGGCAAAGGAAGACTGAGGGAGACTAAGGTAACTTAGAATTGGATTCTGGATCAAGAGAAAGGACCTTAATGAAACAACCAAGGAGACTTGACCAAGTCTATGGAGTAGTTAATAGAATTGCTTTATTGTTAATTTCCTGGTTTCAATAATTATATCCTGGTTATGTAAAATGGTAATTATTTGGGCATGCTGGTGAAAACTGTAAGAGAATTTCTATAGTATTTTTCAAACTCGTTTGCAAGTTTGAAATTATTTAAAAGTAAAAAGTTAAAAAAGAAAGATTCTAACTTTGAAAAGAAATGGGTGAAGAACCACATCTGGAGAGAATAAGAGACAAAAACTTGACTCTGCAGTTATATGTACCTTACTGCTTTTAAAAAATTTTTTAAAATTTCAGCCAGCTGAAAAGTATATTTCTTATTGTCACTTGGTCAGAAATATAGAAATATTTAGTATAGAAATATACTAAAGCTGAGGCACAGATGTGGGGAGAAAGTGACTATGGCGAGAGCGTGTGTCTACACTGAGCATTTGGATTCAGCTCCTTCATTTACAAAATGGACAAAACTTACATCAATTCCCTGGACCCTAAAAAGCTATTACAATGCCCCCTCTGATAAAAACCATCAGATCAGGGCCTGCAGGTTTCCTTATCATCTTATCAACTGCAGAAAGAATCATCCTGATGTTGCAAACAAATTGGCTACTGTCCCTTCAGTGCTTGCCACCAGGTTCCTCTGGCCCAAAACAGTCATCCAATCTCAAGCTGTGAGGATATAAGTTGTTGAGCAGGATGTTGTCAACCAAACCGGGAATCTTGGACAAGAGACTCTGGCTGAGAGCTCATGGCAGTGCCCTCCTTGTGATGAAGACTGCGATAAAGATCTATGGGAACAGACCAGCACCTCATTTGTCTGGGGCACAGCACAGCCAACTACTGTAGCAACAACAGCCCTGTGAGCAAGTTATGGCTCCCAGCATATGTGTTCCCAAGTCTCCGCCATGTGTCCTGCTGTGGAAAAATAATGTAAATACACAGTAACTGAATATCTACCTAACCAAATGCTAGACCCTAAAAGACCCTAGCTTCTTCCCGGTACCAGTGGGTTCTTCAATTTTTTTTTTCTCCTCATCTAATTATAGAAAGATAAACTGTCTGTGACCTTCAAACTGGGGGGGGGGGGGGCCCGCGGGGGGAGAAAGAAAATGAAAAATATACTAAAAATACCTGGGTCCAAGAGAAAGAAATTTCTTGTTTATATGTGAAGTAGTCTGTGTATATTTCAGTAAGTAAACTAATAAATAGAAACTCAGAATGTGATTTTCAATCTGGTTCCTATGTGACTTTCCTAAGGTGAAGAGGATAAAGGCCAATTTTGAAAGTTGCCATGTCATTTAATTTTGAGTATCTACTCTGTGTAAGACACTATCGTAGGCAAAACATGGTCTCTGATTACCAAGAATACTACATGAGTGTTGATAGACTATTATACATGTTTCCCAACAGCAGTATTTCATAGAGTGTGTTATAACCATGAAGCAAGCTAAGCTCTGTTAGGACATAGGAAAGGAGGGAACATTTGGATTACCGTGCAGAGGCCTGGACAAAGAGCTGTCCACTATGGAGAACTTTTGGGAAGGTGTTAGGGAGACCAAGTCATTTGAAGGCAGTACATGATTCTAATGGGTAGTGATAGAGACATAAAGGAAAAAAGCATTTTGGGAAGAGACAAGGCCTAAGCAGAGTCATGAGATAGAAAAGTACACGTTATTTTGATTATCTAATTCAAATAAGAGGAGAAGAGCCCCCCGGGGTGGAATGTCATTGAGTGATAGGGAGTGAGCAAGATAGTTTGGGGCTTAATGAGCCCTGGGGCTCCCAGAAAATTATGTTTTGCAAGCAAATAATAATCCCTGTCATGTTTAGGGCCAGTACCATTAAATACTGCTCAATACCTTTCTGTCCCTAAATTCAGCCTATTTTCATAGTAGCCAAAGTATGAAATACGCATTTTAGTTGTCCATTCCAAAGTGGTACAAGCAAATTCCAAAGATGCTGGATCTTAAAATATGTTCCAGGTGCACTGTTTTGTAAGTAGGCACTTAACTATTCACTGCCCGCTTCTAAAAGGTCAATAATTCAGATTGCCTACAGGATCCAAGACCCAACATCAAGCTGTCCACTGAGGTTTTACAAACCTGAAAACTTCTTTGTTGATTGGATAAGGATTTAATTCTAGCAGCAATTGCTATGGTATTTTAGCAGTACTTTCCTCTATAAAACATTAGTCCCAGAACATGTTTATTGGTGTGATGTAAAAAAGTATTCCTTCAGTAAGTAATTTGGTAAACACTGTGTTAAGGAAGGTTAATCAGATATCTTTGCTACAAGAGTTATCAGAACCTTGATCATGCTAATGAGAAATACAGCACTTAATGAAGAGGGAGATATCACCAACTGTTGCAAAAATCTAGTGATACAAATGTTCCAGAGAACACATATTTGAAAACTGCACCAGATGGCATCTCCCTTTCCCCTCATTTTAAGTCTATCACACGTAAGATGGAATGGCTTAAAATGCCAATATATAGTCATCAGATTGTTTCACAGAGATGTTTATATTTTGTGATTGTAATTGGGATTGAGGTTAAAGCTATTTATCTATCTGCCATTATATTTTTTAATCATACTATGTTAGCTAAGACTTTTTGGCACTTTCATCAAGCTATTTACACAATCAACATCATTTTTGGTTCACAGCCACCTCAATTAAACATTAAGATTATCCTTTCTCATGTATATGATCAGAACTGCCAAACATATGGCAGATACTATATACCCTTCAAAAAAGGCATAGAGTATGTTTTAATACAACTTTTCATTTTAGGGGTTTATCAGTAATAAAAAAACCCAACAGCCTTATGCTAATAGATTTCAATAATCAGGTCCTCCCACACAAATAGTAATTTACTTAATTGCGATAGTCCCATCTATCTAGAAAGTGAAATGTTTTCGGAATATCTGAGTCTCAGAGGCAAATGATGGATTCCATTGCTCTTGTTCTTAATAAGTGACATTAGATTATCTCACTGCATCTCTTTCCAGGTGCTGTTACGTACTTTTTCTCATCATTTTAGTTAATCTTCGTTTTTACTATACCAAGCAAACTCACAAGGAAGAAATATTATTTGTCATAGTCTCTAGAAAAAGCTCTCAGGATAAGTTTGATGGTCGGAATGGAATAACATTTAATTCAAAATACTAGAATTTTTAGATATAAGACATTCTTATTTAGAAGACAGATTAAGAGGTTTGCTAAAGCAAAGTTAGGCCTTCTTTCTTTTCAAGGCAATGAGTGTATGCTTCTTGCTCCCTACTCTCTGATTTGAAGGGTGAGTGCAAACCTTTTGTGGGCAGCCACTTGTAGTCAAGGAAGTAGCTTTCTGTTCCTCTTCCCTGGAATGTTCTCCCAGATACAAATGACTAACCCTTCACATTTTCCAGATTTTTACTCAAGAGTTACCTCCTCAGTGAGGCCCTCACTGGCTAACCTAACCTTTCATTCCCCCTAAGCCCACATCATGGTAACCATCAGTTTGTTTCTTATAGTTAAAAATCTGTTTCTTTGTTTGCCTCTCTCTCTCTCCTCTGCCACTTTGCTCATTTGTTTTGTTTCTTAAACTCCACATATGAGTGAAATCATATGGTATTTCTATTTCTCTGACTGACTTATTTCACCTAGCAAAATACTCTCTAGCTCCATCCACATTGTTGCAAATGGCAAGATTTCATTCTTTTTATGGCTGAGTAATATTCCATTATATTTACACACACACACACACACATATATATATATATATATATATATATATATACCATTTCTTCTTTATCCATTCATCAATCAATGAACACTTGGGCTGTTTCCATAGTTTAGCTATTGTAGATAAGGCTGTTATAAATATTGGGGTGCATGTATCCCTTTGAGTTAGTGTTTTGTATCCTTTGGGTAAATATCTAGTAGTGTAATTGCTGGATTGTAGGTTAGTTCTATTTTTAAATTTTTGAGGAACCTCCATATCGTTCTCCGCAGTGACTGCACCAGTTTGTATTCCCACCAACCGTGCAAGAGTGTTCCCCTTTCTCCACATCCTCACCGTGAACACCTGTTGTTTCTTGTATTGTTGATTTTAGTCATTCTGACATGTGTGAGGTGATACCTCATTGTAATTTTGATTTGTATTTCCCTGATGAAGAGTGATATTGAACATCTTTTCATGGGTCTGTTGGCCATCTGTATGTCTTCTTTGGAAAAGATGTCTATTCATGTCTTCTGCCCATTTTTTTTCTTTTTTTTTTTTATTATGTATGTTAATCACCATACATTACATCATTAGTTTTTGATGTAGTGTTCCCCATTTTTAAATTGGATTATTTATTTTTGGGGTGTCATTTTATAAATTCTTTATATATTTTGGATACTAACTCTTTAACAGATATGTCATTTGCAAATATCTTCTCCAATTCCATAGGTTGTCTTTTAGATTTGTTGATTGTTTCCTTTGCTCTGAAGAAGCTTTTTATTTTGATGAAGTCCCAATAGTTTATTTTTACTTTTGTTTCCCTTGCTTCTGGAGACATAACCAAAAAAAGTTGCTGCAGCTGATGTCGAAGAGGTTGCTGCCTGTGTTCTCATTTAGGATTTTAATGGTTTCAAGTCTCACATTTAGGTCTTTAACCCATTTTGAATTAATTTTTGTGGATGGTGTAAGAAATTGGTCCAGTTTCATTCTTTTGCATGTTGCTGTCCTGTATTCCCAGCACCATTTGTTGAAGAGACTGTCTTTTTCTCATGGGTATTCTTTCCTGCTTTGTTGAAGATTAATTGACCATATAGTTATGGGTTCATTTCTGGGTTTTCTATTCTTTCTATTGATCTATGTGTCTATGTGTCTATTTTAGTAATAGACACATAGATCACAAAACACAAAACAGTACCATACTGTTTTGATCATTACATAATGTTTTGTAATATAACTTCAAGTTTGAAATTGTAACGCCTCCAGCTTTGATTTTCTTCCCAAGGTTGCTTTGGTTATTTGGGTTCTTTTTTGGTTCCATACAAATTTTAGGATCATTTGTTCCAGTTCTGTGAAAAATGCTGTTGGTATTTTGATAGGGATTGCCTTAAATGTGTAGATTGCTTTGGGTAATATACATATTTTAATAATATCTGTTCTTCTGATCCAAGAGCATTGAATGTCTTTCCATTTCTTTGTGTTATCTTCAGTTTCTTTCATCAGTGTTTTATGATTTTCAGAGTAAGGGTCTTTCACCTCTTTGGTTAGGTTTATTCCTAGCTATCTTTTTTTTTTTTTTTTTTTTTTGGTGCAATTATAAATGGGATTGATTCCTTAACTTCTCTTTCTGCTGTTTCAGATTTCTGTATGCTGATTTTGTATCCTGTGACTTTACTGAATTTGTATCACTTCTAGCAATTTTTTGATTGGAGTCTTTCAGGTTTTCTATATAGACTATCATGTTATTGGCAAATAGTGAAAGTTTTACTTCTTCCTTGACAATTTGGATGCTTTTATTACTTTTTGTTGTCTGATTGTCATGGCTAGACTCCCCCCTAACATTTCTATGCCCCCCCTTTCCTGCTTTATTTTTTCTTTATTATTTTTCATTACTTAATACACAGTTATACTTTACTTACTTATATTTTTTATTATGAACTTCTATCACTAAGATGTAGACTCCACAATGGCAGAGAGTTTTGTCTTTGATTCTTCATTGCCAACACCCAGGACAGTACCTGGCATTTAATAGGTGCTCAATAAATTGAATGAATGAATCTCCACCATCATAAAAAACTCTATGTACACAGACAATTCTGCTAATTAGTGAACTTTGTTAAATAACTATATTCTCAAAACCCTTTAATAGATCAATGACAATGAATAAAAGCTGACTAAAACAGATGATGAAACATTGGGCAACGAACAGAATCTTATAATGTGATGAGCATGTAAAAACAACTAAAAAACCCTTAAAAACCAATAGTAATGGCTATTGTTTAAGCCATTACTCAGTTGGTTAAGCAACTGCCTTCGGCTCAGGTCATGATCCTGGAGTCCCGGGATCGAGTTCCGCATCGGGCTCCCTGCTCGACGGGGAGTCTGCTTCTCCCTCTGACCCTCCTCCCTCTCATGCTCTCTGTCTCTCATTCTCTCTCTCGCAAATAAATAAAATCTTAAAAAAAAAAAAAAGATGGATACTGTATGGAAATATTAACAGTCTATATCTTATATGCACTTCTCTAACTTTTATAAAACAGATTCATTTTGGGGCGCCTGGGTGGCTCAGTTGGTTGAGCGTCCAACTCTTGGTTTCAGCTCAGGTCATGATCTCAGGGGTATAAGATAGAGCCCCACATTGGGCTCCATGCTCAGTGGGGAGTCTACTCAAGATTCTCTCTCTCTCTCTCTCTCTCTCCCCCTCTGCCCCTTCTCTTGCTCACACACACACACACACACACACACACTCTCAAATAAATAAATAAATCTTAAAAAAAAAAAAAAGAACAGACTCATTTTTTTTTTCCCCAACTTACTTCTCTATAAGCCTCTGTGAACACACTCAAATTGGTCTGGTCTAGTCATTTCATAGTTTATCCAAAGTATATATTAATTTGCTATTATTTTATGGCTCTTATCTTCCCAACTTGGTTGTAAACTCCCAGAAGGCAAGATCATGTTTTAAACAACAGTGATCCCACAGCATCTAACTCAGTAAGAAACGTACGGCCAACCCTTATTACATATGTGTGTACTAACTGGTTGGTTGATTCATATATGGTATCATATGTGGTTATCTGCAGATATAACAAGGCCCTGCCATCTTAAGGTCAATTGGCTCTTTAGGATGACACTCAGGTAAAAGAGATTAGCATAGTAAGCACTAACTCTACACTCATACGTCATTTAGGGTATCATGAACAGCTCTAATTTAAAAGTTGCAAGAAGAGTTACATTTACACAAGTGATGCATATCTATGAGATGAAATGCACTCTCCTTTGAAGTAATTTCCTCAGTCATTTAAATTTTTTATATATCAAATATCAAAACTGTGAAAAGTGATAGTCAACATTAATATTTGTGTAATTTATTTAAGCGGGACTTCAATGTCCAACATTTTGGTTATATTTTTATTATAATTAGGCCTGTAAAAATGTATTCTAAGCTAAATTTCTGATTGCCATATCATAATTCAGATATTTTTACTTAATAAGACTTTAAAGAAAGATGATCAGGAATACCCTGTCTCAATCCATACTTGCTCAATATTTGGAACTGAAATTTATAGATTAAAGATTATACTTCTTCAAGGGATTTTCATGATAGTGCCAAATGTGTGCATTTTTTCATTTATAATTTTTTTTTCTATTTATTGAGTGTCTTCCATTTCCAGGCTGGTACTTTCAGAAGGCCAATGAATCAGCACTTGGGCTGTCTGTGGTACAGTTTAAACATGTGATTATATTGGAATCCTAAGGGCATTTTGATTTTTTACCAAGAATAAACATTCCTGCAGTGATTAAAGTACATGAAATATGATGCATTTTTCCAATAAGTGATAAGTAACCATTACCAGAGACATACACTTTTTCTTATAAGAGAATTTGTGGTGAAGTTGAATCCTCAAATGGCAAGAACATAAGTTCCTTGAAATAATGATATTTAATGTAGTTGTGTTTAGATTGGCTTTCATACCAAAACAGTCTCTATCAATTAAGTTCAAAATTTGAAAGACTTAGATTTCCAAAAATCATCTCCTTAGAAAAAAGTTTTTGAGAAAAATCTGAATATTGTCCAGGGCTATAATATTCTGACAGTCAAAGAGAAAAACCAAACTAAAATGGTAAGGATATTTATCAGTAGTGAGAATTTCATACCAAAGTATAAAAGAGCAACTAGAATAAAGGCTACTTTTAAGCCATGACTAATTTAAGAATAAGAGTTATGACAATTTAAAATATGTAAAAGGGTGCCTGGGTGACTCAGTTGGTTAAGCGACTGCTTTTGGCTCAGGTCATGATCCTGGAGTCCCTGGATCCAGTCCCGCATCAGGCTCCCTGCTCGGCAGGGAGCCTGCTTCTTCCTCTGACCCTCCCCCCTCTCATGTGCTCTCTCTCTCTCATTCTCTCTGTCTCAAATAAATAAATAAAATCTTTAAAAAAAATAAAATAAAATATGTAAAACATCTTGAATGTTATTCGACCAATAAGCGCCAAGTATTTAGACATTTTAAGATTTTCAGATGCTCAGCATTTTTATTGGTATATTTAAAATGTTCTCTTTTTAATTAGGAATGCATTTTTAAAACTACTAGTAGAATGAGTGGAGCTATATTAAGTTTTACAGCATTTAAAAATGTAATATCCATACATGTAATTTCTTTAATGTAATATTAACTTTATATTTTTAATAGCTCATATTAAGGTCAACTTTCAACATTAAAAAATTCAAGTCAAACAGCAAAAATGTTAGTGTATCTAAAAAAGACTTATTGAGAAACCAAGCAAGGGGAAAAAAAGCCATAATAAGTTCACAGAAGTAAAATTCTTTGAGATTCTACTTGAAAAGTCAACAACTAAATCATAAAAAGAAAGGAAAGGAAGAAGGAATGGAAGGGAAGAAGGAAGAAAAGGAAAAAAGAAAAGTCAGAATAAAAAAAAGAATTAAAATACATGCTTCCATGTATCACTAATACATACTATTAAAATAAAAGTGTATCCCAATCATAAAGTTTAGAAGAGGCTTGATATATAAATAAACCATGATTGGTAAGATACTTTATAAAATCCTTATGGAGAAATGATCACATGGAAGCAACCTGTGTCATTAACAGAAGAGAGTAGTTTAGGGGAGGAAGGTGAAGTTAAAAGGGATAATGTCAAATTTTAGATCATCTGTACATATTCCAGAGAGAATAATAAATTTGTCCTAGATAAATCTATTCTAATTCTAGGTAGAACACAATTTAGAGAAACTTTTTTTTTTTAAAGATTTTATTTATTTATTTGACAGAGAGGCACAGCGAGAGAGGGAACACAAGCAGGGGGAGCGGGGGAGGGAGAAGCAGGCTTCCCACGGAGCAGGGAGCCCGATGTGGGGCTCGATGTGGGGCTCGATGTGGGGCTCGATGTGGGGCTCGATGTGGGGCTCGATCCCAGGACCCTGAAATCATGACCTGAGCCAAAGGCAGATGCTTAACGACTGAGCCACCCAGGCACCCCTAGAGAAACTTGTTTTGATAGCAAAAGTCCCTGTTTTTGTCCTAATCAGAAAGGTAGCATTTGTAAGTTTACATTTTAAAACAAACTCAATAAAAGCAGCTCTTAGCTAATACCAAATACTTGTTGGAACACAGAGGAGATAGTTCTTGTTGGTGTATGTTGATCCATCTCTTTTGGCAGGGGAGGAAAGCAGTGCTTTAAAAAGCAAATTATCTACCATTTGACAACTCTTTTTTTTATTATGGAAAGGGAGTCCTTTACTTAGAAATTTGTACTTGCATTTCTTCATTTAAATATTAAAATTAATTAAATTAAAATTAATATATTTCCAATAACTGGAAAACCTGTGGTGAACACTATTCCCAAAACAGATAGATTTAGTAAATATAAATTATAAATTTATCTTAAAAGGCACTTTATGAGCAAAGTATGAGTACACATTACTATTAGTAATTTCCCCTCACCAGATGTTTTAAATTCTATGTAGCCAAGGTCTTGATTTGGTCAGGGATGAATAAAAAGAACCTTCCCATTCACCACCGTTATACTATCCAGAGGTCTCATCCTCAAAACATATTAAATTTTAATTTGCAATTATAAAAAGATGATTATTTCAATGTGAGGGAATTCTTGATAATTAGGGAAAATGGGTATTTGGGGAAGAGGTCAGCATTTGCAAACAATAAAATTGAGGATTTTCTCATGTTGAAACAACATCAAAGCAACCAGCCTTTTGTTATGCTGGGTGCTAAAGGTTCAAAAGCATAAGTCAAAATGTCCTCATGAGATCACCTGGCATTTATTTCTTTAATATCTCTTGTTTAAGACAAGGCAGCAATCAGGCTCAAAGCACCACAACACCCTCTACTTTATAAAGACCTCATCTTGTAGTAATTGTTCTTTCTTAAGAGAAGGGCCTTTGTTACATAAATGAGCATGATTTTGAAACAGAAAAGCCTAACCACAAAGGATAGCCATGTCCTCTGGACTGACACAGATTTCAAAATGTTTAGAAACTAGACGC
This sequence comes from Mirounga leonina, assembly GCF_011800145.1. Lineage (NCBI taxonomy): Eukaryota > Metazoa > Chordata > Mammalia > Carnivora > Phocidae > Mirounga > Mirounga leonina. The sequence goes on from NW_023270431.1 coordinate 611,291, forward strand.
TAATTGAAATACTTCCTCATCAATTAATAGTTACTCTTCAAATCAGTTTTAAGATGAAAACTTTGTTTCAAGTAATAGTTTTAATTCATCAAATTTCTTGTCACATTACTTAGTACCATACACTTATTATAATTCAGTAGATATCATCTAGGTTCTGTATTATGTTCTTAGAAACAAGAATATGAATCAAGGTTTCATATAGATATAGAAAACAGTGCCTTAAATTTTTTTTTTTTCTTAGCAGCTCCTGGCTAAATGTTTCATCAATACCCTAAATGGAAGCATTCACAGTAAACATCAGGACGACACAGTGGTTATGTAGCTTTAAATTAATTGCAGTTAAAGAATTTTCACATATACTTAAATTAACTATTTAGAAAACTTTAAATAACTTAGTCTATAGAGGGCTTTTTCCTCAATTATTTTTTTCTGTTTGTTCAAAAACCCAACTGTGATGTTTTCTGTACTATGGTTCAGAATGTTCAGATAAAGTAAAAAAAAAAAAAAAAAGTCTCTTACAGATGCTGATGGAACAAATCATATTCCTGGATAGGTCTGCCACATGTTCTACCGAAACTTTAATTCAGCAGTGCTTCAACACATGTCCTTATGGTCTTCATAAAACAGTATTACCAAAAGCAGTTTTCACTAATAGAGTAGGGGATTTAAAGTACATGATTCTCTAGGATCTGTAGCTTGATAAATGTAATCACCCTGAAAACAAATAGAAGCCATAAACATGGCCCTCAGTGTGGTGCTTGGCAGTCATCCTGGTGTTGGGAACAAAGGTGGGCTCTTGCCACCATTTGCCCAGGGGCATGGGGCATGGCTAGAGGGCCCGCCTGCCTGGCCTTCCTTGTGCTGAGAGTGAGCTGAACCCAAACTCCCAACTTAAGACCCAGAAGAGAGTGGTATTCAGAATTTGGGTCACTCATTTAGACAAGAAAAGCAAGTGTTAACTAAGTCCGAAAGTAGCATGGTGTTGGAATAATCTAGAAAGCTTTGGATTTGTCTTTAAAGATTTTATTTATTTGAGAGACAGAGATAGCAAGAGAGAGAGTACAAGCAGGGGAGAAGCAGGCTCTCTGCTGAGCAGGGAGCCCAACTGGGGGCTCCATCCCAGGACCCTGGGATCATGACCTGAGCCAAAAGCAGATACTTAAAAGACTGAGCCCCCCAGGTTTCCCAACTTTGGATTTTTGAAGTAAGTTCTTAATGTTTCATGTTGTTAATACCTTGAAAATTTGTTCAATGTTGAAAGCCTTATTACTACTTTCAGATCCTTTCAATAAACAGACTTGTTTTAATGTATATATATTATATAAAGACAGAAAACATATACAGAACTATCAAAATCTCTGACAAGTGTTCTGTGAAAATAAATTATTATTAAATAAGCTATTACTTTGTGCTTGTAGATAGCCAAATCAGAAATGAGAGAGAAGCCAAGAAGAAACAATATACAAGTAATAGCTGGGGGAAAAATGACGTACTAGGAAAAGTATTTAAAATTAGTAGCAATCAGGCATTGGTGGCAGGAGCACAGATGGCTGCTTTGAGCTGCGCTCGTGAGGGAAGAATCTGGTGAAGAGACACATCTAACGGTAGAGCCTACAGGAAGGAATGTCTTTTCAGGGTGCTGCCCTACCTCCTCTTCTCACACATAGGAAGGTTAAATATAACTCCTTTCTGGAAAAAATCCGACAACTTTCCCAAGAGAGTTAATGGCTCTGGTTCAACATTTTTAAGAATTTGGGTCATGTGTCTGGATTGTAATTACTTATTTCTCTTTCTCCCAAACCAAAATGTGAGCTTTCTCAGGGTCAGCACAGTATTTTAGTCAACTCGGTATTTCTCAAGCAGAGAAAGCAGGAGAGAGTCCTTCTTAAGCAGGACTTAGAGTACCCACTCAGATCTTTCCCATTTTTTTTTTTTTTTTTTTTGCTCAGAAAGACATACATTTATTATCTTTCCCTCAGTATTGTCTTAGGATTATATTCTTTTTTTCTCAGATTTATTCCAACTATATTAGGCTGCATATGATTTACGTAGAATAAACACATTCAAGGGTCCTTTACTCCTGACCTCTTCCTACTAGGTGGAAGAACCCAGGATTTACCTCTAAATTTCATTCCATTATTTCTAGACGCGCTGATTGGCACCTTGTTACAAGGTCTTTCCACAATTGGAATTCACTTACTCATGCATCCAGAAATGGTTATCATAGTCTCTATTGTCTCTTAGCCTTCTAAAAAACCTTCCAATTTCCAGTTCTGAGGTGATGCAAAATCAAACAGTGTGGCAGAGTCATTGTTAAACCTTCAGATCACCAGAGTAAAGTCAGAATAATGCCGATGACCCTGAACTAAATGGGCAGGCTGTAACGGGCAACTCTGTCACTGAATCAAAAATATTACCAAAGGGGAGGGCCTTTGGAAGGGGAAGCTAAAAATAGCTGTTAATCTAACAAAATGAAAGATGAATATATACTTGTGTATGTTTATGTACAGTGTGTCTGTGTTCACACACATGTGTACTTGTATAAATTTTTTTGATGTGTATACACACATGTACACACACATCATGCATATTTGTATAAAAATCACAAACAATGCTAACTAGTTACCATTACTTTAGCAGGTGGTTTTCTTTCTAAAGTAAAGGAAGACAGTGCCACAGGAAAGAAGAGACTCAAGAGGGTGTATTATTACCCATAGTGTCTAGTGTTGGGTCACGACTCGAGAGGACACAAGTAAGTCTAGGGCAGGGTAAAAATAAGGGAAATGGAATAAGACAAGGGAATGTTTTCTCTAAAACGTTAACACTGTAAAAAAGCCAAAAGTGGGGCGCCTGGGTGGTTCAGTCGTTAAGCATCTGCCTTCGGCTCAGGTCATGATCCCAGGGTCCTGAGATCGAGCCCCACCTTGGGCTCCCTGCTCGGCAGGAGGCCTGCTTCTCCCTCTCCCACTCCCCCTGCTTGTGTTCCCTCTCTCACTGTGTCTCTCTCTGTCAAATAAATAAATCTTAAAAAAAAAAAAAAAAGCCAAAAGCATAGGCAGGGCTTGGTCTAGTGGAAGAATTTTTTTTTTTTTTTTAATTCTGTATTCTTGACTCACAGATTGAGGGTAGCGTGAAGGGAAGGTGGTGAGAGGCTGTGGAGGTCCCTGACTGTTGATGCTGGACCGCTTCCGTTTTTTGGACACTGTGGCTTTCTCAGAGGTGGTGAAGGAGGAAACCCACTAAAGAGCAGGAATGGAAAGCAGTTGAGTCCTGCAAACCCTGGCTGCCTCAGATGTGGCGCTGGCAGGCCGTGATCTGTGGGCCCCGTGGTTACAGCATTCGAGTGCCAATCTTCATCTGAGAGCAGGCTCAGAAAGCTCGTCTGCTGAGGCTGTGACAGGGTGGTGGGGACATTCAAATGGCAACAGCCTGAGGTTTCACCCATGGGCATTAAATAAAGAGGGAAAAGTTCTTTCTCTCGTCTGCATACCAGATTTTTTAGACTTAAAATAACCAGTGTTTTCATCCTCAGAGCTAATGACTTAAGGCAGCTATAAACAAAGTAGCTGTTTGAAATTCAGAGTTTAGTCTGAATGGCTAGGGGGCAACCTTATTTAGCAGCACAAATTATGTCTAAATATGGAAAAAAACAGGTGGTCAGGGTAGAAAATTACACTGAAAGATCTTTTTCCTTGGGCTGACAGAGCTACTCTTTGCAAGTGAGAGGGAACTGGTCACTTATCAAGAAAAAGTTGTCTGAGGAGATGACAGGGACACTGGAATGTTCTTTAGAGCCAGGGAACATGGTCTAGTCTTCACTTCTTTAAGTTCTATTTTGAGTTTTTTTGTTACTTTATCCTTCGCAGATGTTCCAATAAAATAAAAATTTTCAATGTGAATATAAACCTTGATGGTGGAGTTTGTGACATTTGGCTTTATAGTAGAAGCAGCCCTAATAACTTTGCATAGCCATTATTTCTTATCAGAAGAACACAGGACAAGTCATCTAAACTCCCTATGTTCTTTTTGCCTCATCTATAAAATGTGGATGATGATGCCAGCCACTGACAGCTGTTAGAAGACTTTGATGAGAACATGCAAAGGTAAAGATAAAATATTATTTGGGGGGAGAATTTTATTCTGATGAAAGCATTTGGAATGCCTAGTGAGTAATGACTTTAACTACAAAACTGCTATATGTACTTGGAAAAGAAAAGTGGAAGATAATTTTGATTCTAGCATTAAGCAGAGGTAATATGCAACCCAACATGTGTATGATTTAGTAATGTCCGGTGTAGTGTGTACTGTTGGTGATAAAACTCTCAAGAAGGTGAAGGTGACATAGTCTGTAGAATATGGGATTCTAGCCTCATGTCTATTTTAGAGATAAAAAAAAACACAAGTTCTCAGATCTCAATGTATATCTGATGTTATGGTGTCATGGAAAGTTCTTAGGATATGACTGGTTCATTTGCCTGGAATGTAGGCTCAATACAACCGACAAAGAAGTGTGGTGGGGGGTGGCAGGACTAGTGAGGATGCCTGTTGAAATCCGAGGCTGGGGATTATGGAAGATATTCACTCTCTTGGTTACAAGTAAGGTAGAACAACACCAAACTGAGAACAGAAGAACAAAGGCCAGAGTTCAGAGGAAATTCTACTCCCAGTGAAGGGCCGGAAAGCAAATTGCCATCCAAGACGAAGCTCTGAATGCTCCTAGGGTTATGACCCACTCACCTGGCCCATAAAAGACAGATAAATCTCATTCAAGATCAGGATACCTTAAAACATACTTAGCTATAAAAATTATCGGCAAGGGAAGAATGAAGGGGGGGAATCGGAGGGGGAGATGAACCATGAAAGACTATGGACTCTGAAAAACAAACTGAGGGTTCTAGAGGGGAGGGGGGTGGGGGGATGGGTTAGCCTGGTGATGTGTATTAAAGAGGGCACGTTCTGCATGGAGCACTGGGTGTTATACGCAAACAATGAATCATGGAACACTACGTCAAAAACTAATGATGTAATGTATGGTGATTAACATAACATAATAATAATAAAATAAATAAATAAAAAAGGCAAACACCAAAAAAAAAAATTATCAGCAAGATGGAAAACTCCCTTGGTGCCCATCAAATAATGTAAGATACTTTTCAGATACATCTATCCCGTTATCTATTGTCCTGCTTATTTTTCAGAGTATTTGCTCTTTCGGCATCCATATTGAATCAGCAGAGCAATAGACCCTGCACAGCAGCTCCAGAAGGGCGCCATGTTTCCCCAGCAGAGTCTCCTCTCCACTGCCTACACCCAATGGAGTACAGGCCTGTGACACATCCTGACATTTCTACTGCAACCGTGTCTGTTCATTTAGTAATTCCTTCACATAGTGTTTATGAAAACTCGACTGCGTGTCACACACACACAGTAAACAAGGGACACAGATCCCACCTTCATGTTCATGACAGTCACCTGCTTCACAAAGGTAAGACTGGTGAACAGGTTAAACTGCCAGCCAAGGTTTACAAATACCCACCCCATAGACTCTTTGAGCTCAACAGGAAGGGCAAGGCCATTGACCACCACTAGCAGCTCTATGAGAGAGCCTGGCCATGAGGAAAGACAGGCTTCTAGACGTTTTCCAAGATGTGCTCAATGTCACACAACTTTGAGGGGGAAAGCTGGCCAGACCAGATCCCAGATGAGGCACTACTGCCCAGCTCTCTTGCCACGACACCCATGGTTTTCAAATGTTTGTTTCTTTTCACCTGAATAGTAAAATTCTTCGCTTAAATTACATCTTACTGGAAATCCCAATATAAAAATAGATCAAAGCAAAAGTTCTCCATTAGAATCAGGCCTGGAGGCTGCTGGGTGTGCCTGCCCTCACCCCTTCAGTGGCCACCATGTCACTCGGTGGCAGAATCCTAAGGTTCTTGGGGACAACGTTCTGCCCTATAAACACCAAACTGGAGGAAAGATGTAAAACACTTAGAAAACTTAAAATACATGCTTGGTTCTTGCTGTGGGCTGTTTGCCCACTCCCTCCCTTCCCCATTCATGTATTGAAGCCCTAATTTCCAATGTAATGGCACCTGGAGGTTGGAGCCTTTGTGAGGTAATTAGGTTTCAATGAACTCATAAGGGTGGAGTCTCTGAGGACTTGGGATGTAATTAGTGTCTTTAAAAAAGAGGATGATTGTAGTGTCCTCTCTCTTCCTCCTGTGAAGTTATAGCAAGAAAGCACCTGTCTGCAAACCAGTAAGAGGGCCTCACCAGACACCGAATCTGCCAGCACCTGGATGTTGGACTTCCCAGCCTCCAGAACTGTGAGAAATAAATGCCTGTTGTTTGAGGCACCCAGTCTTTGGCATTTCGTTTTAACAGCCTGAACTAAGGCAGTTGTCTTGTTTTTGTACTTAGCTACACATGAGACTGAAGAATCACACTAAACAGAAGAAAAAAAAAGGCATTCACTTCATGACATAATCATTTTTTTTCCAAAGCAAATTTTCTAAAGGGATTTCAAATCATTTTCAAAAGTGTTCCATCCTTAGCACACTGATCATCACATGTCTACAACAACTGTATTAATATGGCAAAAAACTTAGAAGCCCTAAATTAAATTTGAAATCATAACTATACACTCTTGGGAAAACAAAACAAAAACAAACCCAAAGTGAAGGACCAAATAACAAATTGATGCAAGAGAGACAACCAGGAAAACAAAAAGTTGTTTGTTTTAATCTTTAATTGAAGTGGTAGTCAAAAGGGAAGATTTCAAATAATTAGTGGTCCTCATTTGTTTTAAACTTAGGAGATTTTTTTTATGTCTCTAATCCATTTAGCTCTTTTGTGTGAGAATTTAAATTGAGTGTTAGAATAAATATTGCGGATAGTACAAATTTATATTGGACACTGCTCATTAGAGAACATGTAGACATTCATTTTCAAGAAATTCCTTTATACTTAATAAATATATCCAAAAGCCCCTTGCTCTTATATGAGCTCTTCATGCATCCTATTTTTCTCCCTTAAGTGAAATAAGAATGTTCTATTTTGAGTCTTTTGTTATTTTATATTCCACAGGTGTTCCAATAAAATTTTTAAAATTGCAAATATAAACATTGATACTGATTTTGTAATATTTATTACATAGTGTAGGTGGCCACTAACTTCCCATAGCCAATACTGGTTATCAGAACTATTTATTATCCCTCACAAAGATTTTTAAAAAGGCAAAGATACTTTAATTTGATAGATTTGCCTGAATCAATGTTAGTATCTCTGTATCTCCACTGTGAATAACATGCTCATTAGGTTTACTACAGATAGAACATCAGTATATGATAAAACTTAAAATCACCTAGTAAAGCAGTTTTGAAACTGCTGCTATATGTTTTATGAGAAGTTTTAGATGGGAAATAGGACTCTTTAAAAAAATATTTGAACACTGGCTTAAATTTGGGGAGTTCCGCAATATATATATATATATATTATATATATATAATACATACATATAATCCTCTGAATATGTTACATGTCTTAACTCTAATCAATTATCTCTGATCTCAGGTATGTCACTACCTCTTTGGATCTGAGTTCACATGAAATAAAAGGATTGGACCAGACTGCCTATAAGACTATCCTTCTATTACTCTATCAGAGAGGGCAAGATGTAGGACACGGTCCTTAAATTGGGCTCTAATGAGCCAGAAAGACTTTTATATGTCAAGGATTATTTTTCTAATTTTCATCATGTTGATTTCTAGATGATCTCCACTTTTAAAATAATATCACTTGTTAAGAAGACAATTCCAGGGCACCTGGGTGGCTCCGTCAGTTAAGCATCTGCCTTCGGCTCAGGTTATGATCCCAGGGTCCTGGGATGGAGTCTCACATTGGGCTCCCTGCTCAGTAGGGAGCTTGCTTCTCCCTCTCCCTATGCCCCTACTGCCCCCCACTCATGTTCTTGCACATTCTGCTCTCTCTCAAATAAATAAATAAATCTTTTTTTTAAGAAAAGATAATTCCAAATCACACTGCCACACGGAATAGCACATTGTGATTCCTTTCCACCATTTCAATGTTTCTATCACTACCAGCTTAAAAAAAAACTTCTGCAAAAGGTAACCTCATCTACTCACTCACTATATTCTGAACCTATATTATTCCTATGGCATCACTGACCATCCTGTCATTCTAGAACCTCTAATTGGAATGTACCTCTCTCCAAATTCCACCTGCTCTTCAAGTGCTAATTCAGATACTTCTTCCTCTGTAAAGTTTTCTTAAGTGCATATGCCAATCTTCTACTTACTATCTCTTGGCTTCTATTACCTTTGAGATACAATTCCATCTCTACAACATGGCATACAGGTTCTTTGGGACATAGTTCTTGCCTCTAGCCTCATTTATGAATACATTTTAACAGAAATTAATAATAATATATAATGTACCAGGCAGGGGGCTAAAATGATAAATCAGAAAGGCAAGGTCTCTAACATTGTAAAGCTTGCATTCTTTTTTTTTTTCAAAGATTTATTTTTAAGCAATCTCTACACCTAATGTAGAACTCGAACCCACAACCCTGAGATCAAGTCACACACTCTACCGACTGAGCCGGCCAGGTGCCCCATGGATCTTGCATTTTAATGGGGAAAGATAGATGATAATAAACAATTTTATTGAGCAGATAAGTTCAGATAGTGACATGAAGAAAATAAAGCAGAAATATAGAACAAGGTTGAAGGGACGGGGTGGATCAAGAAAGATGTCTTTTAAGAAAAGGATGTTTCAACAGAGCCTGAATGATATTAGCCAAGTTTGAATCCAAGGGAAAAGTATTACAAAGAGGAATAGCAAATGTCAAAGGCAGGAATGAGCTAGGTAAGACATATGGTTCCAGATAAGCTCTGAGAAATAGAGCCAGGTCAAGCAGGGTCTTACTGGCTAGGCTATGTGGAATTTGGATTTTCTTCTTAGTGTATTAGAAAGCTACAGAATGGTTTTAAGCAGAAGAAATCATGCTCGGACATATTTTTACATGATTATTTTGGCTGCTGTGAGAAGAATGGATTTTAATGTTATAAAAATAGAAGCTGGGAGAGAAAACCATTGCAGCAGTAACATCATCTCCAGCCAGTCCCATGTATCTTCTCTTTTCCCTGGATGTAACTTTGCAGAATGGTGTTTCCACTGCCTACCGTAGAGGAGTTGGAAATGGAATTCTGCTTCATGGTTGAAAATGATATTTTAAGCAGTGATGTTTTAGTGATGTGCAAGTCAAAAGATAAATGTTTTTTTAAAAGGTAGGAATATCAGTTGTGATAAGTGTGGCATTCATTAATTCATTTCATCCATTCATCTGCAAAATATTGGTTGAAAGTTAATACATGTCAGGCACAGTGCTAATTTCTGGGATTAGAGAGGTGGCAAAAATCATAGCTAAATAATACCAAGAGTAGCTAAAATAGGACATTTACTATGTTTTAAGCTCTTCACATACTCTATACATAAATCAATTCACATTTTCTCACAACAGCCCTGTGAACTATATTATTATTTGCTGTTTTATAACTGAGGCAACAAGAGCAGGGAAGTTAGAAACTTCCCCATGGTCATTCAGCTAATACATGGAAATATAGGGTTCGGAACCTAGAGAGTCTGGCTCCAGAGTCTACAATCTTTTTTTTTTTTTTTTTTTTTTAATATTTTACTTATTTTGACAGAGAGACACAGCGAGAGAGGGAAAACAAGCAGGGGGAGTGGGAGAGGGAGAAGCAGGCTTCCCGCGGAGCAGGGAGCCCAATGCGGGGCTCGATCCCAGGACCCTGGGATCATGACCTGAGCCGAAGGCAGACGCTTAACGACTGAGCCACTCAGGCGCCCCCAGAGTCTACACTTTTATCATCTACTTCATAATGCCTCTTTGAAAAATAGTACTTATTTTCATGGAACCTATTATCTGGTCATGAGATAAATGTTAAATAAGATTATAAGGAAACATGGTACTAGCAATGGTCATGGGTTTTGCAAGAGTAAATTTTTTGATAATCTGAAATATTGACATTCCTTTAATAATTTCAGTGAGTTAAGAAAGAAAAGATATTAGGACATATAAGCAACAGATACGGCCATTTGAAAAATTGGCCAGTTAAAGGGAGAATATCATAAATAGGAGCAAGAATTGGAAAAAAAAAAAGGCTCTTTACAAATGGAAGGCTCTGAATAAACTTGGAGGTAAAGCAAAAGTGTCATTTGGAAAGTAAGAATAAAGAGTTTAAAAATAAGAAGGGATAATATATACAGAAATCCCTCCAAGTAGGATGATCTAACTTCAGTTAAAGGAATAGGAGAGAAAATTTTGTCAACTATGTTTGAAGCAAAGAGGAAGAGGGGTGACCAGAAACAAAAATTAAAGATAAAATTAAAGTTAGAATAAGTAATTCACATTATATGGCTATATACATCTAAGATAGAAACATCTGAGATGTTTCTGTTAATATGGCTATATAATGTGACATGATAACATAACAAATATTAAATGGTATTGAATCTCCATATAGGTGCAACATCATATGTTCCTTGCAGAATCAATGTTAGAAGATAATATCAGAACTATATTGTTTATAATTTGTCACCTTACAAAGAAATATTCACTTATATTAAATATTTTGTATATGAATTATAGAACACACCATCACAGTTTCAACTATTCTCATTTTGTTTCGAGATTGTCTTTATAAAACACCACAACTTCAAAACCCCTTCACCCATTCTCAATTAGTCAATCTAGTTGAGAGGCCTGATAACTTCAATCAACATCAGACTTAAGTAAGATAACAATGGTATTTTAGACAGGATTATTCTGGTATGGAAGCACACTTGCTAGTCACCTCAGACTTGGGGTAACCTAATATTGTCCCATGTGGCTAACACTTAGCTACATGTATGGGTCACTCACATCTGAATATACATAACTCAGAGCTGATTGTGAACTTATGAATGGACGCACAAATACAGAAATAATCAGAGAGAAGATTGAGAGAGAGTGAGAATGCTACCAGAACTCTTGCATGAACCACTGTAATTGGTAAGATGTGCACCAATATGTCTGAATGCTTATTACTCCACTGGGGTTGGGTGTCACGCATCATCGTCAAGGACAGGTGTTGGCATCATTTACAGCTCATTCATCATCAGGCTGCAGCAGTGTTAACATATGCCGCTTTACTGCTAATCGTGTTTGCTTTTACAATCAACGTTGAGCTGCCCTTCATCATGCCAAAGAGATAAATGTTAGCTGAGGAGAAGCAAACCTGGAGCATTGTATTATTTACTTACCCAGGCTCATGCTCTCCCTCTCCCCCAAACAGAAAAATTCCCAGGCCTGAGACCTGTAGAATCTCTCGAAGATTTCAAATTCAAGATTTTGATACAATTTGAAAGTATAGAGAAAGCATTTTTTAAGAATTATACTTGACATGAACTTATTGGAGAACTCCTGGTTAAACCCTTAAATTCTGATATTGATTGTATGTCACTGATTTAACTATAGATCACCGGAACAATGGCATTCTATTTAACAGAGACTATTTAGAGATTAGGATTTAAAGCCAATTAAATTTGAATTATGGACAGCCAGTCTTGCTGTTCGATTATTAAAGTATAAGATCAAAATAAAATGTTTAGCATTTTAGCAAAGCCAGGAAACATAAAATCAGATCTATACAGCAGTATGTTACACATATTTGTTGACTAGGTTCTGTCTAGTTTAGTGAAAAGACTCAAATACAGGCTTTCCCCTTCCAGGATAGCCATGGTTTTCATTAAACTTACCACTTGACTTCAGCTTAACAATCTAGAAACTGTTAATTAAGTCGTTCATTCAGGATCTCTAATTTGCAATTTACATACTGTTAGTTCTTAAATGGATTTCCTAAAATGTTTAGAGAAAGTTTCTTCTGAAATATTTATCTTTTTTTTTCTTATGTCAACAAAAGTTTTGCTAAGTAAATTTCAATGCAAGCTCATTGCAAATATGTTAATTTCTAAATTGGGAGTAAAAAATTGAGCCTGTAAAACCAAGTAATTTTAGCAGCTAGATAACTTGTTATTGTTGTTGTTTTAAGGGTTTTGTTTTTGTTTTGGTGTGTATGTGTGTGCTATGACTAGGGCTGGGTTACGGCTGCATCTCCTTTCTCATTTAGTTTTTTGTCAAGTCTTTCTCATTGTGTTATTTTTGTCCTTCTGGTTCTGGCTTGGATTCCGCTTTCTGTAGCTTTTGCATTTGACTTTTAGGTCTTTGACTGTAGCCAGTTTAGTATCTCTTACTCTTTTCGTCTTTCCTGTGCACTGATACAATTTGTCCTTGCGATAGAGAATTGTTTACTTGGTGAACTTCTAGTATCTTACACTTTCCCTTTTCTGGTAAATTTTTCTCAATGATTTCCTGCTTTGAGGTCTAATTTTATTCCAATCTTCTTTCTTTTTTGGGGGGGGGATATTCAAACATTTATTGAGTAAATAAAGGAATAAATCAGTTTAGCATTTATTGCACATAAAGTATTTGCATCCCTACTTTTCCCCACCTGCAAGCCATGGTCCACCTCCATTACCAGAATCAATTACCATGTGACATACAATACATTTCACTTGTTTATTTGTCCTCTAGCACAGTCCTAAAATACAAGCTCCATTAGAAATTGATGCATGCAGTCTATCATATTAATAGAACTACGTAGAAAAATTTTGCAACATCCCCATTGATGAGAAATATATTTGACAAAATTTAACACCCATTCATGTTAAAACATTAAATAAAATATAAATTGGTAGATACACCTTTAACATAATAATACCTCAGTCTTCTTTCTTAAATATAATTATTTTTATTTTATTTACTTTACTCTCTAAGATCTTGAATCTTGTAGTTATGTCCATAAGATTTTATGGATATTAATAATATTTTTCATTTTCATTCAGATAGTATATAAATCATTTAAGCAGAATATTTGTTTAGATTATTCAACCACTTATTATAAAGAGCCATATTTTACAATGAGGTTGAACTATCAGGCAGCTTGGAGTAGTGATTAAGGACACAGATTTTGGAGTCAGATTATTCAGGTTCAAGTTCTGGCTCTTCTGTTAGTAGTATCAGGAGATAAACAGGCAAATTAAACATTTTAAATTTATTTGGGTAAAAACTGATTCAATTGAATCAGGCAGAGCTAAACAGGAAGAGGTTAGGAGTACTCCACAGTCATTAACTAGGGAAAGATTTTTATAGAGGTGAAGAAGCAAAGAAAGGAAATTATTTGATTGGCTATAGTTCAAGAATTTGCCTTAGTTGGGAGAGCCTAGTTGTGATTGCAGTCCTTGGTTTTGATTTCTTAACCTGGAGGCATTTCAGGATTAAGTTTTGGTTTGCTTACACAAACTATTAAGGCTTTAAAGCCACCTCAGTCTCTTGGCTTCCTTGTTTAATTTACACTAGCATGTATTCTTCGGCATATTACTTAATCTCCCTGTTTCTTAAATTTCCTCAACTGCAGATGAAGGTGATGCTATTACCTAACATAGAGTTGTTGTGAAGATGCAGTTAAAATATGTAAAACACTGAAAATAGTGCCTGAAAAACTTAAGTTTATTTTTGTATTTACTTAGCTTTGAGTTTTCTGACTTATCACAATTATTTAACTATTATTATTATTTCAGAGAGGAAACACTTTATCTTTAACACTTAACTATTATTATTATTTCAGAGAGGAAACACTGTGTGTGTGTGTGTGTGTGTGTGTGTGTGTGTCTGCTACTCACAGTGTCTTAGAGGTTACCATTTAGGAATCCAAAATGCTATCTTAAGTTCCAGGAGTGGTCTCTATCCATAACCCAATATTTCATCTCATTTATGCCTATATGTCCTTTACTTATAGCCCCAGAGACCTGACTTTTGCTCAGTGAGCCTCAGTGTTCTCTGGAAAGATTATTTATGCTAACAGAGATGAGAAGTATAGAATAGTAGGGAGTAGACCCCATACATCATTTCTCTGGACCCCTAATAGTCCTGCATAGAACTCAGTGAGAGATTTCCAGCATCCAGAAAAGAAAATTGCCAAATCGGTAACAATGTGGATGGGAAGAGTGAATGTTGGTATATTGATAAGTGCATGTTCACTCACCCTTCCCACACACTGAGATAACAAAAAATTCAGGCTGACTAAGGTATATGTAACTCTTAGTGAGCCTGTTTTTCTATGAAATTTCAAATTTTAGAACATATGGATCCATATCATAAGTCCTTATATAAATGTTAAAATACTGCCGTAATTGATAGCCACCTATATCCCTGCAGCACAGTCATATTCAGATTAAACCTGAATAACGCACTGTCCATGCTTCATACTGTTTCTGATTACCACTATGGGAGAAAAGTTATATTTAAATGAAATGAGGGCGCCTGGGTGGCTCAGCTGGTTAAGCGACTGCCTTCGGCTCAGGTCATGATCCTGGAGTCCCGGGATCGAGTCCCGCATCAGGTTCCCTGCTCGGCAGGGAGTCTGCTTCTCCCTCTGACCCTCCCCCCTCTCATACTCTCTCTCTCTCTGTCATTCTCGCTCTCAAATAAATAAATAAAATCTTTAAAAATAAATAAATGAAATGAAAAAATAAGCCATGTCACTAAGTTGAGAGTGAGGCATTCTCTCCCAAAGTTCTTTAAATACAATTCCTTACCTTTAGCAATCTTAATACAAATCACATTATATGATAATAACATTGGCCCCTTCACCTTGCATATGCTACCAAAATAGTAATTAATAACAAAAAAATAATTTTGTTACATGATTTTACAAATACACTTATCATTATAAGACTATAATCTTCCAGAGAGCATGGAACCATGCATGACCAGTCAGTCCCCATAATCTAGAATGATACTAAGTATTTACTGATCAGGTAATGAGAGAACAAACGCATACAAGTTCGCAGAAAGATCTCAATGGTCACTAACTTCTTATTAAGGACCAGGTATTGTCATAGTAATGCCTACTATTGTGCTTCATATTTTACTTTTGTATTTGCTTTTCTTGTTGCATTCAACTTTGCTTTTATGAACCCCATTTCGTATTTTCTCATTATTTCATTATTCACAAAGCATGTATCTATCAGGTGTGGGTTTGACTTGTGAGAAGAAATCTAGTATAAAAATGCTCATTGTACATTTAAGCTTTGTGAACTTATTGGATCTGAGTCAATGGAAGTTTTACTCTATAAAACATTTGGAAGCCTGCCCATGCCTTTCATCTGAAATGCGCTTGATATTACTGCTTTCCTAGCTCCTATCTGAGAGTCTTCATATTTCATAGTAGGTTAGAGAAAGAGGTCTGAGTCGTCTGAGAGTGACATAACGTCTTGGTAGAAAGTAGGATTTGACAGAAACAGAGTCACTTGTCAGGTCAGTGTTTTTCATTCATTGTTGACAATAGCCTTTAGGCATTGTATCATTGTGCTAAAAATAGCTATAACTTTTTTCTCATTTTTATTTTCCCCTTTTTTTATGAATACAAAACAGTTTATAAAATAAAATATAGTTTATTTTTGCTTTACCTGATATCATTTTCTCCTCTTTTAGATGTTTTGTATTTAGAATTTGTATTACCCACTTCTATATGCTTCCTTCTTGGCTCAAAGTCACAGCTTTATGGAAAGAGCTCAGCCACCCAATATACGTAATAGGAAATAGAGATAAAAATATTGACTTGGTTTAAAATCTATGCCATCTTTGATTTTTTACTACAAATTTCTATGAATGTGGTAGCACAGTTTTTCCAAAGATGGAGGAAAGAGAGGGTTGTGACTATTTTCATATTTATAGTGTGCATTATACATTTATATTTTAGCTATCAAAGACTGTAGTGAGTGATGTCACATCTCACCAAGGCAAAATGAACATGATTAAAAAGGAGAGATTTGGCTTTGTTAAAAAAAATGGGATTACATTTTCTGAGAATTTTTCTAGTCTTACTGTTTTTCATGAATATGAATTCTATATGGATAGCACTCATAAAATCTTAAAATCTCTACTAACTGACAAATATCAGAAACTATGCCTTCCAAATATGATATAAACACCAATATATTATGGAAAGCAAAGTAAAATGTATAAAATTACTTAATATGGTACAGTGTCATATACAATACTATAGACAGTTCTGATTTGGAGACATAAGGTTAACGAGTATCACAAAAAACTTAAGGAAAAGGAAAAAGTAAGACTGACTTAGAAGGATTAAGCAAGATTTCAAAGATAAAGGGGGATAAGAGAGACCAGAAAAAAAATCCAGTAAATTGAAAATAAGCACAAGATAATAGACAATGTAAAAAGGTAAATAAAATAAGATTACTTTTTTTTGACAATTATTTTTGAAATCTCTTAGGGGTATATGATCTCCTCTTATTTTATCTCAACTCCAAAGGCAAAAAATTACCTTTGAACATCTAATCACCCTATTAAGTAGCAGAAAAAGGAATATTGTGTCTTAAAAAAATCTCTTCTGTGTATAGTATTTTTGAAATTGAGAGACCTACAGATATCTTAGAGGAATTTTGCCTTGCAAATATTCAAATAAATTGGATTGTTAGTAATTAAATTGCATAATTTATCTAATTTATCGTCTCATTTATCTTCAGCATAGGAAAAATATCCACGGATGAATATTTTCTTTAAATACTTTTATTTTTTCCACTCTGTCTCAATAAAATGCAATTTATTAAAGTAAACCTTAGTGGTCAGAAAAATGCTAATTTGGTTGCAGTTAGTGAGACATTGTTTGACTCAAGGGAATGTATATATCATGTTTTGTGTGATGAGAAAATAGAGGTCCATGGGACAATCTTTGGTGCATACCACAAACACACTCCAAGAAAAAGAAGAAGAGAGGTTCAGAAGGTGAGAGAAGGAGAAGAGGAAGAGAAAAGGAAAAGGAGGAAACAAAACCAAAACTGTTTTTCAAATAGCCATTTTTGTCAGGTCCCTTTCCCCATTACATATTTGGGATACTTGGAATCTATAGAATCAATTACTTACTACTTTCATCTGTAGCCTCTTAAATGTTAAAGATTACTACCTACACTGATTCTATTTTGCATAGCAAATAAACCATTTAAAAAATGACTTTCAATAAAATATGCTAAACATGTTCAAAATTTCTTGGAACACAAAAAAATACAGAGATTTAGAATTATTAGTGTTAAAAAATTTTGGCATTTCATATTTTAAACTACAAAATTATCTCTTCATTTTCCAAATACTAATGGATATATTAAATATTAAAATAGAAATATAAATTAAACCTTAGAAATTCCCACTCTCATTTAGGAAACAGCTCAAAATTCATCTTTCTCATTTACTGTTTGATTCTACTATTATTATGGTTTAAAAAGTATTTATGGTGAATTGCAGACTTTATTTTGTCCCTCTTCTATTATTGTTACAGTATCTGATGTTTCTGAAACTATAAAACCACAATTTCTTTGATGCTGCTGTTAATCTCTTTTCCTAAAGCTTTTGTTTGGATAGGATGGAAGAGCCAAACTGAAATTAACTCAAGAAAAAAATTAAAAGCAAAAACCAGGGTAGAGCCAAAAATAACGTAAGCAGGTCCTCCTGCACTCAATCTTCCTTAAGTGTTCTGCCAGTGTACTCTCAATGTGTATATTCAATTACTATCAAGGGACTGTAAATTATGTGACACATTTTGAGTGGTCTAATGTCCACTAGGGAAATGAACTAGATGCTGTAATGATTTCCATTTGCTCACTGACTTTGAACTCAAACTACCAATGGATCTCACTTGACTGAATTTTCTGCTTGAAAGAGTTGAATATATGTGTCATAAATAAAAAAAGATACTATCTGTAAGTATATAAAATTTTTTCATATGGCTTTTTGGTTCGGTGAATGAGAGTTTTGCTATATCCCTGATACTTTAGTTATGACCAGTTAATGGTTTTACAACTCTTGTATTTTTCTGTATAAAGCTTGCAAAGGCTTCTCCAGCCCTCTCTCTGCACAAGGAGTACATTCAGGGCTTTGGGGAATTGTACTGTGGAAAGCCTTGAAGTGGAGGGAGGTAAAGAGAAGCTGCCAATCAGGCCCAAGGGTTTTGTTCATTCCAAAGATAATGTAAAAGGCAACCATCAGCCTTATTGATGAGGTTTCTGATTTGTCTCTTAGAAGACTATTAGGACCCAGCTGTTTGATTGCCTCTTCCATCCAGAGACTACAGGAAACACTTCTGCAGCTACCAGTTGGTACAAAACATTACTTTGGTTCTAAATTTGACAATCCGTGAGTCACATGTCCACACTTCTGGGACATACAAGCTTTGAGTCTCAAGATTTAGCACAGACTTTGAATTATATTTTATGTGTATATTCAATGCCTGCTTTGAGCTAAATTGAGAGCTTTTGTGGGAGACATTCTAATTTCTTTGTTTTATATGCCAATAATTTTTTAAACAAAATAACCATTTCCCAAAATGATTATAAAAGAAGTGAAATGAAGCTGAATGATTATGAAGTTCAACACTATCATTTTATAATTGAGGGCATTCAGAGTTGTGAATTGATTCACTCAAAGTTGTGTTATGTTACGCTGTTTCCACGCCAGGTTTACCCTGATAAATGGGTTCTTTTTACCTTCCTATCCACTAACTCAACTCAGCAGCATTAAGAGTAGTCAAGAATATCTCAAGAGTATATTAGTCTATTTTTTTTTTGAATGGGGGTAGGTATTAAATTACTCCTCCTGAAATTCAAGGTATAATTTGAATGAATTTGAATTTTATTCTCAAAGTAGTCATAAAACAAGTTGCCAGGAAGCTCAAGATTAAGAACCCAACATAAATTTAATCAATCTGGACAAGATTTTGCACTCTGTCATTGAAGATGGAGGAATGGCTGATTTTACAAGTTGTGTTTGGGAAGTTTTTAACTTCTAAAATAGTGATATTTTATATTCAACACACAGCATGACAATCACTAACTATTATCAGTGATAAAATCCTCCTTTAATCTAGATAGCTTATAAATAAGGAGGGCAGGCCCTCCCAGAATCAATCTTCCTAAGTCTCTTATAAATAAGGTAAGACACTCCAATTCAGAGAGTAATAGGACTATGGCAAAATTATGCTACTATATTAATATGCTCATGTATTTCAATTCATCTGAGACAGGTCTTTTATTTTTCTGATACTGTATGACATATGCCACTCCTACATTTTACTTTCTTTTCCAAATGATGGTTATCTAATTCCTTTTATAGCAGAGGAAAAACAAAACTATTATATACACAGAAAAGCTGTTTTTTGGCAATGTGCAGTTCTCATTTAAGAAGAGACAGTTGAATTTTTTTTTTTTAACATGGACATATTAAGTTTAGGTATGTAAATTTTTTTTTTTTAGCCTCCATTAAAATGATAGCTGTATACATTATAATCCTTGGATTAAAGGTAAGTCTTGTACTATCACCACCTTTCTCTATAAAACTTAGTATAATAATGATATATCATGAACTCTTGCAATTATAGAATTAAGAATGCAAAATAAAAGTTATAGGGGCACCTGGGTGGCTAGGTCGGTTAAGTACCCGAATCTTGATCTCAGCTCAGGTCTTGATATTAGGGTTGTGAGTTCAAGCCCCACATTGGGCTCCACACTGGGTGTGGAGCCTACTTAAAAAGGCAAAACAAAACAAAACAAAAAAAAACAAAATAAAAGTTATAAAATAATTTTAAAGTGGTGTGCTCATTACTTATATGTCAAATATTTCACATTTATATCTCACTCATTTCAAATTGAAGAACTGTTTTATTTAATTTTTTTTTTTGAAACTGGGGGGAGACGAACCATGAAAGACTATGGACTCTGAGAAACAAACTGAGGGTTCTAGAGGGGAGGGGGTTGGGGGGATGGGTTAGCCTGGTGATGGGTATTAAAGAGGGCACATATTGAATGGAGCATTGGGTGTTATATGCAAACAATGAAACATGGAACACTACATCAAAAACTAATGATGTAATATATGGTGATGAACATAACAAAATTTAAAAAATGAAATTGAACATTGAAAAAAATTAAAAGACCTAGAAAATATTGAATGCCTTTTAAGCCAGAAATTTCACATATTCAAAATTTCACTTGTAAATTAATACTAAATTTGATCCCCAAAACATACATTTGGATTCTAAAAACATAGTCTTTCTAAATACATTATTTTAAAGTTTGGGTCTCTTTCTTAGTTTAGACTAGAAAGTATAGTTAATTAGAAAAAAAAAATTATTACTCAAAAGTAGCCATCCTAATTAACAGATTCAATTTTATGGAACATACAAATACGTGTGGTTTGAAAGATTCAAACATGAACATTTTATGAAATGATGGCAGAGAATATCATTGAAAATGATTTAGCACTTTGATGTAAAATATATCACAATAACAGGCCCTGCAATATTAAACACATCATTAAAGGATGGAATTCTGGGTCCCTTCCAATGTTCTAATTGGCACTGTTCCTGTTTTCTTCATTTATTTCAGCCACCTGACAGTTCTCAGCCACATCCCAAAGTTCAAGTGTCTGGGATTTAGAATCAATCTAGATTTGAACATTCTTACTATTGCCTTTAGTTTATGATGTTAATTGGGTTATTAATTTCTGAGTTCTACTTTTCTACACAAAGATGTGCGAAGATATAATGATTTCAGAAAATCTGAAAGAAAATACCATGTTTTAAGCTTATTTCCAGCTGCCTCACCGGGAGTTAAAGGGTGGGGTGGGTGGGGAACACCATTTTCTTCAAGGTTACTCATTCATGCAAACATTATGAATACAACTTCAAACAAATAAAGATATCATGAATTCGGGGCACCTGGGTGGCTCAGTCGTTAAGCGTCTGCCTTCGGCTCAGGTCATGATCCCGGGGTCCTGGGATCGAGCCCCGCGTCGGGCTCCCTGCTCCGCGGGAAGCCTGCTTCTCCCTCTCCCACCCCCTCTGCTTGTGTTCCCTCTCTCACTCTCTCTCTCTGTCAAATAAATAAATAAAATCTTTAAAAAAAAAAGATATCATGAATTCTCATCTGTCTGTCAGAGTTTGAGTCTCTGCTTATGTTCCCTGAGGTAACAGAAGGACAAAGGACTATTCCCTCAACAAACTTCATACAAAACAAGGAGAGAAGGATGATCCAGAGCCTTTCCTTTATTAAAAAAAAACCACTCTGATTCTTTAAATTCTCCTTAGATTCTCAAGAGGTACTTCCAAGACTCCTTCAGATCGACATCCTAATATTACTTAGTGTCAACTGGATGGAAAAATAACACACTCTTAATGGCAATGTGTCTTTACATTCTTTGCATCCTTTCCTTTTCTAACACCCAACGACTATCAGGGCATACTCCCATGCACATCCTCAAGATTGGGAACTCAAGGGACAGCTTCTTGCTTCCTTAAAATCAATAAGGTGTACACAAAAAATTGTGTACCTTAATGAGTTTTCCATTTACATACCTGGGGAATGACTCCATTGCTGGGGGTGACCTTTACATGAGAAAGTAACAAGTGAGGGGGCACTGATTTCATTATAGACAATGACTCTGTTTTACAAAATCATCAGGGTGTGATCTGTATATCATTTATCTGGACTCTATTAATCTTTTATTTATTTATAAATAAAATTTATAAATTACTAATTAGAGTGTAGTCTTCCATTTGATTTTTATTATATCTCAAATCTTCCGCGCAACCAACCAATGACTATCACATTCCTCTGCAGTGAAAAGGGTATTGTCTTCACCTCCAAATGACACGAATAAACATTAGTCACGTGGTCTCAAGATTTAATGTTTTGTTCATATTTCACAAATGAATAAACACAGCACAGTGAAATCCCAATAAAATGAAGTATGAGAGTGGGAGGGACCTGGTGCCCAAGCTAAAAACCTTATGTTCGAAATTGACTAGCACCCAGGTGTTTTTGAAATAATAGAGTTATAAAAGTAGACAAGAAGAAGATGTTTTTACAAGAGAATTTTCAAGCTTTACAAGAATTCCTTCCCTCCTCTTATATGCAGGCTTCTATTGAATGCATATGGAGTGTCAGGCATGAAGCTGGCTTAAGTTCACTTATAGATACAATAAATAAAATGGTACTAAGCATTTTAAAATTCCTTGACAAGGGTATAGGCCAAGTGACAGCCAAGCACAGTTCAAAACATCAAGCTCAGTGTTTTGGGGAAAATATTATTAAAACACATGAAGAAATAGACATCTGTGAAATATTTTAAGACTTTGCAGTCTGTAGCAGCGAGTTATATTAAAATATATATTTATAAGCAAAATTCCTCTGATGTCCTTGAGATGCACATGTAAAAACACATTCCCAATGGATTCCATATGCTGCTCGACACTAATTACATACGTAGTTATATTTACACAAAACTAAATAAGAAGTCTCATTAGCATTAGATTAAATTTGTGGAGCCAATCTTAGTCTTTCCTTTTTTCAACTATGTAAGACACTGCCATTCTTCAAAGATAGTAGATTCATTCACCACATAAAAGAAACCTTAAAAGAAAATATTACTCCTGCCTATCTCAAAACTAAAAACGGTCTCAAAAGTCAGTCGATTGTGGAATGCACATGATCAACTCTTAAACCAAGTGGCAGTTTTCAACAAAAGAGATTCCAAAAAAGGTAGTTTAATAAAAACATACATTTTGGGGTAGACGAACCATGAGAGACGATGGACTCTGAAAAACAAACAGGGTTCTAGAGGGGAGGGGGGTGGGAGGATGGGTTAGCCTGGTGGTGGGTATTGAGGAGGGCACATTCTGCATGGAGCACTGGGTGTTATGCACAAACAATGAATCATGGAACACTTCATCTAAAACTAATGATGTAATGTATGGGGATTAACATAAGAATAAAAAAAAAAGAAAAAAAACCCATACATTTTGAACTTTAATTTAATATAAATGAAGTTTAAATTTAGGTTGAGCTTTACTCTAGAATTATCAAATAGGAACTTGAAGTGAATGGCCACATGTCATAGGTAACTAGAAAAGGTGGGTTTATTGACAGTTACAGTTGATATCATCTATTATTACCTTTTAAACACACATCTTGAAACTTGGTCTTTAAGTAAGTGCTTTAATAAAACCTTCCATATTGGTTATTTTATGAATTCTGTATCTTCTGAATAATAATTTTAAATTTAATGACATAATAGGTATGCTTACTGATGTTAAGATTCCTGAGTAATAGAAAGTAATGGTTAAGCTTTTAAAATGTAAGCAAAATTCATCATCCAACATAATCTCAAATTGTTTAAATGCTATTTAAAAGCCATTCACAATTTCTTTCTTTACATACAATTGCATTTGTTTTAATACTAATTTTATTTGTTATTATATAAACAGATACTGTATATAATTTTTTGCTTTAACACAATTTACCATATGTCACTATGTGTTTTGTCATGAGAAGATACATTCACATAGATATATACTGAAACATAAATACATTCACAAATAGACATGT
Organism: Mirounga leonina; assembly: GCF_011800145.1. Taxonomy (NCBI): domain Eukaryota; kingdom Metazoa; phylum Chordata; class Mammalia; order Carnivora; family Phocidae; genus Mirounga; species Mirounga leonina. The sequence continues at coordinate 634,892 of NW_023270431.1, forward strand.
ATGTATTCATCCACCACACACACATTGTTTTTGATAGCTCCTCATGTTAATATTTATTATAAATCTATGTCAGATTATAGGACTATAAAATGTCACAAAATCTAGAATACTCAATTTTTTCAAAACCTGTTTATTTGATAAAATATGATTATATACAAGTTTTTAAAGCTTTAAATGACTGAGAAATGAACTACTAACAATAACTAAAGTCAAACATAACAAAAGGTATTATATTGTTTCTGCTGCAACCAGTTTTACTTGAGATAGAATAAAGAATTTTGGTAACCAGTCAGGTCTATTTCAAAATTTATATCATGAAATATTTTGAAGAAAAAGAAAAACCAAAAAAAAAAAAAAAAAGAAAATTAACAATGTCTTGGATAATGTTATTATGAAAGTTTCCTTTCTTCAGAATATGTTGCAATAACCAATGATTTTTTTCCTGTGTATCTGACAAAGATAACCCAAATGAGAGGTGTGGAATTACTATATTATAAAGAATTTAAAAACATGGAAAATTGAAAGTACTCAGCACTTCATCACCTAGTAAAAAAACAATATTAATTTTTGATTTCAATCATTCTAGTCCTTTTACAAGTAAATATTTATATGCCTAATGGAAAAAAATGAGGCATATATATCCTTTTATACCCCAATTATATGAATATTGTTGAACATTGTTCAAAATTTTATTTTAATGGCTATATAACTGAATTCTTAGTGGTCTATCACCATTTATCATTCTTCAGTTGTTAAGCGTATTGCTTATTTCCAGTTTTCACTATTACAAATAGCACTTTAATAAACATATGCATATGATGCCTAAATTTCTACTTCTTTAACATAGATTAGTAATGCCTGGAAGAGAATTTACTGTTTGGTAGGTAAAATTATCTCTATCTTAGCTTCTGGAAAACAGCAAGTATATATAGTGAGGAAGGCTTGAATTGCTACTCTACTACAAGTAATACGATATATTAACATTTTATTTTTCCATTTATATTTATTTTTTATTTGTTTATTTTTATTGTTATGTTAATCACCATACATTACATCATTAGCTTCTGATGCAGTGTTCCATGATTCACTGTTTGCGTATAACACCCAGTGCTCCATTCAGTACGTGCCCTCTTTAATACCCATCACCAGGCTAACCATCCCCCCACCCCCCTCCCCTCTGGAACCCACAGTTTGTTTCTCGGAGCCCATAGTCTCTCTTGGTTTGTCTCCCCCCTCCAATTTCCCCCCCTTCATTTTTCCCTTCCTACTATCTTCTTCTTCTTCTTTTTTTTTTTTTAACATATAATGTATTATTTGTTTCAGAGGTACAGGTCTATGATTCAATTGTCTTACAGAATTCACAGTGCTTATGTCACATAAACAGATCTTAGTTATTATGTAGGTACTCTACAAGTGCAAAACTCTATTGTTGGTATAATGACATCCTAGAATTAAGATAACTCACTAAAGGGACTCTCTTCTTGATCGGAGCTTATATGATTCCTATTCAGCTGAATGGTAAAAGTGTGCTTCCAAAGTCTACATAAAGGATGGCTTCACTTAATTCATTCTAGAATTTTTCAGATTATGTCTATTACTTTTCAAAAACAAGATTCTATTGTATCTCTAGTAAGGAGAATAATGTAAATAAGCTTAAGTAAAAATATATTAACAACATGACTAATATCACATTTGTTTTTAAGGATCAGATGAATTTTGATGATATCACTTAATATAAGAGGATAGAATCTATTAATTTAGCACATTACAAGTTCTATTATTGGCTGGTTGTATTTGGAAATAAGTCAAGGATCCAGAAATTCAGCTTCCAGAATAGATGCTATTGGCATTTCCATTTAAGAGTTGATTTGACTACAGGCCAGGGATTTCTAACTGTTGATCAAGCATGGTAGAACCCACCCATTCTTCTAGATGATAGTGATGCTTATTTTAAGAAGGAATTAGTTTGACACTTCACAGTTTCAGAGGAGATGCATATTTTCTATATTTACATTAAACATGTGTTTAACCATACAAGGACCAGAGGAAATGCAGACCACGAGGGATTACTAATGATCAGTGAAAAAGATCATTATGCTGAAACTTTACAAGAAAATAGAATTGAGTCCTATGTTCAATGCACACAGGTCACACTACTAACGTTCTTACTTCAGGAAATGAATGGACTATTCTACATTATTGGCCATGTATCTCCACAGACCGCACTTGACAGCTGCTGTATATATGACAAGAAAACAAAAATAGCATGAGCACTATTGGATAATTACTTATTTGGAAACATTATTCCTGGAAAGCCTTATATCACAAAGTAGTAATTAATATTACTAATGAAAAGAAATAGAAGCAAATGCCAGGACTTCTCAGCTAGAATAAAAAGGGGACGGCCAGAAAAAACCCAAATTGTATGTTCATTTTATGGCTATATACAATATATATATTCTTCCAGAGGGAAAATGCAGTTTCTATTTTATACCAGGTAATGTAATGATATGGAAATTAATCAATGCATTTAAATATGTGAAAGACATATTTTATATTAGCATTTTATCATGTAGTAATCATATTACAACATATAAATGTATCAAACCAACATGTTGTATATCTCAAAATTACATAGTGTTATATGTCAATTAGATATCAATAAAAATAAATAAATACAAGTCTTATTAACCCTTATGTATTCATTACATGTTGGTTTATTAAGATGCTACTATTTGCATAATACTGAGGAGATTTTTTAGTCAGAAGCTCCTATGGAATGAACTAACATCTAATCAATATTTTAGCACTATTTGGATTATAATCCAAAAGAATTCAAGTCCAGAACAGAACACTTGGAGACATAAACAAGAACAAAGGGCTTAGATGCCCAAGTCAAGAAATGACACTTCATGTTAAATGAAATGGAGCCATTGAACAGTTTTCAGCATGATGACAATTCCATTTGAGAAAGATCACTGTGTTGAAGGATGGAGGATAGATCAGAAAAGGCAAAGCTGAAAACGAGAAAACTAACAAAATGTTTCAGTAATTCAGTAGAGAGATGGTAGCCTAATTTAGAAGAGTGAAAGTAATGGTATAAATAAATAGATAGAATTAAGGGCTATTTAGGAGTTAGATTCAATTGATTGATTGATTAAGTATGGAATAGAGAGTTGAGCAAGCGGTCAAGGGTGGCATGTAGGCTGCAAACTTGGGCAACTACCGAATTAGAAATAAAAGGAGGAAAAACAAGTTTGGGGGTGGGTGAGGAGTTCAAGTTTGAATATAGAAGATAACTTCAGAACTTAAAAAATGTAGGAAAAGGAGGCATTCTTAGCCAAGTATAGAGCAGAAGTACTGTTTAAGCATGAAACCAGTTGCATAGTGAGCAAGAACTTGAAATAGGTGTCAACTTAGGATAATTACATTGTTAAATATATAGTTCCTTTTCTTTGAAGTGTAGTTTTAATTTCTCCAAATCAACTCTTTAATTCAACAGTTCTATAATTAAATCTCCCCAGAAATTTTTAAAGATCAGTGGTTTGCGAAGTATCATCCAGAAACCAGAGATGCTAGAGGGCAAATATTTTATTTAAATTTCATGCTTTGAAAAGTATACATTTGAATGACTTTAAAATATTTTAACAATATGAATGCCTACTCAAAGGTGATACAGGAATGCTACTTTGATGAAAAATCAACAACAAAGTCACTAATACAGTTAGGTTTATAAACTCATTTGTGCATTCAGAGTGAAGCTTTTGTTGTCATTGTAATGTAACACATGAATGTCTGGTAAATATGTCATTAATTAGATGGCTGCATATCTGCACTGATCTGTTTTTGAAATCAGACTATTACCAGCTTGTCTGTTGATAGAGAATTCTGCAATCAAGTATCTTTCCCTATAATCAGATGCCAGGCAAGGCTAAGAAGCCTCTGCCCAAGTGTGCTTTGGGGGCACAGTCGTTTAAGTGTCCAATCTTGGTTTCAGCTCAGGTCATGATCACAGGATCATGAGATCGAGGCCCACGAGGAGCTCCATGCTCAGCAGGGAGTCTGCTTGAGATTCTCTCTCTCCCTCTGCCCCTTCCTATCCCTCTCTCAAATAAATAAATAAATAAATAAATAAATAAATAAATAAATAAATAAA
>NW_023270431.1:639057-713221 GCF_011800145.1 Mirounga leonina
AAATAAATAAATAAATAAATAAATAAATAAATAAATAAATAAATAAATAAAATATTAAAAAAAAAAAAAGGCCTCTGCCTGATGCTAGCCAGCATGGTGGTATAATAACCATCTAAAGTAAAAGGGGACCTGATGAAAACCTTAGCAGATTTAGTGTTTAGTGTAAGTTTTAAGATTGTTTTTTCTGATTTATGTATTTGTTTTTCTGATTTTTAAAGTGTCAAATATAATGCATTGCTTCATATCTTTGTTTTGTTTTCTTTTTCTGCTCAGTATATTTTTCCATTAAATGGCTTCTGAACAAACCAATCCCCTAGACACAGAGATGAGCATATGACTCAGGCATCTCCATTTCTCCCAGCAATACTGGTAGGAAGAAAAAGTGAGGGGGCACAAATGTTAAGCAGTCTTTCCCTGTGATTGACATGGACAAAGCCTTTCTACTGCAGAAGAGAGTAAGGCACACCCTTCAGGTGAAGCAGAAATGAGAAATGGATGGAAGCATAGACAGGTAAAGAACGGAGTCTCTAGTTCCATTTCATCTGAGATTCAGGTCTTCCTTTGAATCAGTGAGTTACTATAGCAACATTCCCAACACAATGTTCCAACAATTCACTTTTGTTTTTGCTTAAGCTACTTTAAGTAAGACAACTCTCACTATAGCTGAAAGAGTTCTGTCCAGTACACTAAATAACTGCAATTTGGAATTTAAGGGTGAATTGGTATTAATCAACAACAATCAACAGATATTTACTGGTACCCAATGAAAGTATATCAGGTGTGTTCATAGCATTTTTCAGGTGCCAACTCATTTACTCATCACAACAACCCTATAAGGAAGTACCTCTACCATCTTCATTTAACTGAGTAAGGAAATTGAGGCACAAAGAGATTTTTTAATTGCCCAGAGCACACACTAGTAAAAAGAAAATTCTGAATTTGAACTCAGACCTTCTGTCTCCAGTGTCCAGACTCTTCACCTCGACCGTATACTATCTTTCTTGACATGAGCTGAGTTCTGATTCAGTCATCTAATAGCTGAGTGCCTTAATCTTTATGAAATTTAATTTTTTTCATCTATAAAGTAAGGTTACTATTTCCTATGTGAAGATTGTTCTAGGAATCAAGAGATAATGCTTACAAAAGCATCTTGGAAACTGTGTAGCACTAGAGAAATGTCAGTTCATATTATAAAATTATAAACCACATTAAAATTTTATCAGCTATGAACCTTGTAATTGAGTTACTGCAAAATTTAATCAACATGTTTCATCCAATAATATCTCAAAAAAGTAAATACAAGAGTCAATTCATGTCAGGAAGCAGCTTTTAATCTAAACTAAAATAAATAATTCTGGTGTATAAAATCTGCCTTTCTTCAGTAACAATGATGATGATGATGGTGGCTAAGATAAAATTAACTTACATTTCAATAACACTTTAAACTTTCAAAATTATTTTACATTTTTTACCTTGCTTAGCATATTTCAATGCCTTGGAAAATGGGTTACATTTATTTTTTTTCCCTGTTAATGTCAATCCATTGCTACTGGGCAAGTTTTAGTAGTAAGTCCTCTGCATGACAAAGCTTTATGTAGTTCACCATGGAGCTCTCAGGGGGGAGGGTCAGAGGGAGAAGCAGACTCCCCGCTGAGCAGGGAGCCCGATGCAGGACTCGATCCAGGGACTCCAGGATCATGACCTGAGCTGAAGGCAGTCGCTCAACCAACTGAGCCATCCAGGTGCCCTTTCTTTTACCTCTCTTGACAACTGATTAATATCTCAGAATTTCCCCATACTACATGCAAATGAAATTAAAACAAAATATTCACTATGAAGATAAGCTTACACATTTGTACCCAATTCCTTATTGCTAATACGAAATAAAAGTTCCCCAATTCCTTATTGTTCATATAAAATAAAAGTTCTATACTGCATGTTCATTCATGTATTTAATCATTCTTCTAAGTTTGGCACTTTCAGGTGATCTTTATGTATTTAGATTTTTTTTTTTTTTAAAGATTTTATTTATTTGACAGAGAGAGACACAGTGAGAGAGGGAACACAAGCAGGGGGAGTGGGAGAGGGAGAAGCAGGCTCCCTGCTGAGCAGGGAGCCCGATGCGGGGCTTGATTCCAGGACCCTGAGATCATGACCTGAGCCGAAGGCAGACGCTTAACAATGAGCCACCCAGGCGCCCCTATGTGTTTATATGTTTTAACTCATGTTTATCTTTACTTGTGTTGGCGTACCCTTGACAGCAGGGCTATGCTAATTAATCATACAATAAAGAAGTAGGTCTTTAATATTGCTAAATGTTATGATTTAGTTACCAACTCTAAATCTTCTGTTCATAATTAATATTTGTAAATATCAAAATATCACACAATTATGTATAGCCCTACATGATTTAGAGAAGATTTGAGGTTGAAGAAACATTTTTTGGCCTGAATCATGTACTGGATAATTTACTCTACTAATGTAATACTTTTATGGAGTTTGTAAAAACATTCTAATGAGGTCACTACCACTAAGAACATTCAATTTATCTAAGTCTTAGAGAAAATCAAGAGAAGGGAATCAGAAAACTGAAGAATGTGAGCAAAGAATGTATTAGGATGTATACACACACAAAACAACAATACCAAAACTAGAAATTAAATATATATGTTCTGAATTTACACGGTGATAAATTTGATCTCCATTTAAGCCCCTAGCAATTCTAAAATAGTTTACCTAAGCCAATTTCTTATTGCCAATAATATTTCTCAGAAATAACCTCTCTTCAGGGCGCCTGGGTGGCTCAGTTGGTTAAGCGACTGCCTTCGGCTCAGGTCATGATCCTGGAGTCCCGGGATCGAGTCCCGCATCGGGCTCCCTGCTCGACAAGGAGTCTGCTTCTCCCTCTGACCCTCCTCCCTCTCATGCTCTCTGTCTCTCATTCTCTCTGTCTCAAATAAATAAATAAAATCTTTCAAAGAAAAAAAAGAAATAACCTCTCTTCACATTTATATAAGTCACAGAGGTCTATTTTATGAGAACATATAATCAGGCAAAATAAAATGTTGCATAAAATGTAAAAAAAACTATAATTTGGTTTTTAGTAGTGTGTTAATGAGCCACAGCAGAGCAATTCTTTTATCATATCTTAAAATTAAACAGATACAGGTATAGCTGCTGATTTATATTTCCCTTATTTGACTTTTTATACATATGCAATAATATTTTTAAGCTCATTTGTATTCATGTGAATTGGATTGCAATTTAAAGTCTGGAAGGTTTGATTTCATTAAACAATGTTGCCTCAATCAAAAAGTCTATATACACATGAATATTTCAAAACCGATATCCATTTCTTTCAAGACCTTCAATGTTGCATTATTAACTATAATGGCAAGGGAAATATACAATAGGGTCTAACATAAAATTTAGTGAACAGGTTTATTGAATAATCTGGACTTAGTAGGAACCAAAGTCCAAAATAAAACAACTTTATTTACTTATTTTTACTACTGTGTTTAATTCATGCTACTCTGAATCTACATCCATCCTTCCTCAAAAAAATTCTTGGGAAGATCCACAGCCTTTGTGGATAATTTGCATTCAATTTACAGACTGGTCTAATACTTTCATCTCTTCTAGCTGGGCTTGCCTCAGGCTCAGAAAATGCAAAGGTAGAGGAAAAGTTGTATGTAGTCACTTCCTTCCACCATTCATACCTTGAGTTCCTTTTTCCTACTTACTATGCTGGCTCATGATTACAGAAGAGAAATGGAGAGCTTAGGGTGCAGAGAGGATCCTTCTTAATTAGGTCAGTTGTAACTTATGTTGGTGACATTTCTCATGGGATGTTTTTGTGAGTTCTTGTGGTCAATGACTATTCCTTTCAAAATGAAACAGCCAGGTTACTTTCTCTAGTGTCCAATCTGAGGGTTCAGAATATTTTTTTAGAATGTATGGGCATATATACCATGGTTTTCAGATATGAGACCTCATTCAAAATTACACATCTCCAGGAAAAGTCCCACTTAACACCCTGTTATATATATTAATATATGTTTTCATTTGAATAAACTATATTAAGGGATGCCCCATAAAACATCACTTTTAAAGAAAACATTCAGAGATTTCATTCTAGCAAAAAGAGAATTTGAATCAAGTTGGCCTAGCATTCATACTTGGATATATTTCTACCACTTCAAATACATAGCAAGGTAAAGAAAGTATAGGAAGAAAAAAATCCAGAATAAAAAGATAGGCTCAAATGGGATGAAATCTCAATGAATGAAAGCCCAAAGAGAAATGCACATCAGCAAGTTGGGGTTAAAGGGTCAGGGCCACAGTTTGAAAGTGAACAGAGTGATCCTGTATTCAGCCCCTGATGGTAGAAAAAATCGTCCACATGAGTTGGGGGACCAAAGACAGCCATGCCCTTTGTTTGAAATCAGGGAATAAGGTAAATAAAGCTCCCTTATTGAATGAGAGGTTGAACAAGAACAAATAACAACAACAAAATGAGACAATCATAGCCGAAGCTGTCTAGGGAGTTAGATTTACAGAAGGATCAGGGCTGAAGTTAAAGGGAATACAGAGAGTTTTTCAATCAGAAATTAAACCAAGCTATCAATGGTGGTATGGCTAGGATAATGGATTTCCAAACTCAGTGGGGGAAGGGAATAGGGGAGGCAACTGTAAACATGCTGACAAGAAGTTGACAAGAAAGAGAGAATGGGAGACAAGGGGAGGAAAATCCCATAACTTGGTTCTTACTCAGAATGAGTCTGTAAACCTAAATACCTAAACAGATGGACAAGTATAAAGATAGAAAAGACAAGTCATAGAAAAGACAACAACCTCAAAATTGGAATTTTAATTCACTTGAGATTCAATTGATCTTATACAACAACCTAATAAAGACTAACAATAAGGATGCTTAGCAATAATAGCCATTTTTTAAATAATAATGTCCACTTAAAAAGAGCATATCATAGCAGATATATACAAAACTAGGTTGACATGAAAAATAATTAGAAATCATAGTAATAAATTCTATAATCAGTAAAGTAGAAACCTCAATAGATAGGAAACATTCCAGATTTGATACTGGTTAAAGAAAGAACTAGTGAATTGGACAATACTCAGAAAGTCACTCAGTTTTACAGGTAAATTTTACTGTCTCTTCAAAGAACACATGTTCTCTAATGTTCACAAAATGATTAAAAAAATAGATTAAAAAAATGGAAAGCTATCCAATAGAAAGCGATCCAATTCTCTTTATAAAGTTAATACAGTTTTGATAATAAGATTAGTAAGAATAGTACAATTAAAAAAATCATAACCTAGTCTCATTTATAAGCATAGGTGAAGCATCTTAAAACAAATACCAATATCAAAATTAAAAAATACATTAATGTGTTTTTAAAGTATAAAAATCAATGTATTAAAAAGTAAAATTACCCTAGAAATAAAAGACTATTTCTGTATCAGATAGTCCAATCTTGTAATTTACAAACTAGCAGATCACAGGAATTAAACTTATACAATCACCACAATAGAGGGGTGATTAGACATTCACTTATTGAAAAACAAAAACAAAAACAAAAAAACTGTTAAACTGGGAATCAAAAGACATGCCCTTAAATTTCTTTTCTTGCAACCTCCCAACATGCTCTCCTTATCCTTTTTGTCACCTTAATTTTTCTCTATGGAACTTATAGCCATACAGTGTACTATATATTTTACTTCATTTACATCTGCCTTTCTCTAGTACAATGTAAACCTCAGTGTGGCAGAATCTTTGGTCTGTTCATCGTTGTGTATTTAGCACCTAGAAATTTCTGTAGAATCTACCAGTTCTCTCTTTCTGATCCAGCTCACTCATATTTACATTCAATAAGACAATGAAACTCCAAGTCTGATTTGAGGGTCCCTGCCTCTTGTCAATCTTTTTTGTTACCTTTCTGGGACAAAGTGAAGATACAAAAATTTTTAGAAACTGTAGAACAAAGTAAATTTTAAATCTGTGAAATAAGATGGTAAGTGGGGGATTGTATCTTAAATGTCTTATTTTATTTTTTCTAGCAATATAGTTTTATTATGTTTTCTAAAAATATTAGTGTGCAAAGATTAAATTTTTTTTAAAAAAGTCTCCTTCACCACAGGTAGTTTAAGTACTACAGTAGAGAACTTATCACATTGCCTTACTTTTCTTTTCTTGGCTTCCCGACTAGATTCCTAGGTCTTTAGCAAAAGTAGTATCTTTTGTTTTCTGTAGTATGTAATACATATTTGTGAAAGCATGAATGGGGTTGATTTCTAGCTTCTTTTATTTTTACATTATTAATATAAAGTATACTATATCCAACTCATGGACTTTGATCTAAAAACTATGTATGTAAAACACTTTGGCATGGTTTGGATTCTATTGCACTTCATTGTATGACCAGGAGGAAGCTGGTGCAATTATTAAGAGTAGGACAACTAGTATTTTACAGGGAAACATTATTAATGTATTTTATAATTTCATGGAAATAATAGAGTACTTTAAAAGTGGAGATTGAGAGGGTTGTGAGAAATCTGGACAATTTATCATATAAAGCATGACTAAAGTAAGTACTGGAGTCTTCACACATGAAAATGTCAGGTACAGTAACGTAACTGTTTTTAGATGTGAAAAAGGTTTTGTTTAACTATAGGAACTGATTTTAGGCCATCATACAAATTAAATTTCAAAAATTATAAGGGTTGCTTTGTGAAGTAGAGAGTTCTCAGTATTAGCAATATCCAAACATAATCTGGAAGACCATCTGCCTTTAGGTAAAAGATTAGACTAGAAGTTATTTAAGGCCCTTCAAGTCTAAGCTGTTAAGATTCTATGGACTAGACAGGAACTGACTGAATGACCGTGGATGAGTTGGATGATAGCTAAAATTTGATATCTGTTTACTTTAAAAATCAACACGGTGCTACAAGACAGCTACAATTTGGAATAAGGTGGAGATAAGAGAAGGCAGCTGACATTTATTAAGATTCTACTCTACTACATATTGTGATAGTTTTCTAGAATCTCCTCATTTGAGACTTTTAGTAGTACAGCAATGTAGCATTTCTATTTTCTACTTGATGAAACCAAGGCTGAGAGAAGTTCAATTACTTGGGTGTCTATAGCTGGTAAATGGAAGGGCTAAAACTGAATCTGTCTATCCACAACCAATTTGACTGCTAAATTGAAGTTCTTTTCACAAAATCAAGCTGTCCCCATACTCAAGATTTCTCTAGATCCATAAAAATTATATTTTCACCCCTAAGTGATCTAAAACTAAAGGTCATGACCATAACCACCCAATATTTAATGATATTAGTAGCCACTGTAAAAATTCCAAACCAGATTACTATAGCAACATTCAGGAAAATGTTGAAAATTTGTAAAAGTGTCTAGTCTTATAAAGAAAATCTAACAATGCCTTTACATATACCTCATGTGATTCTAAATTAAGGTTTAAGTTTTCAACATCAAGCACCTAAAACTGAATTTGTCTGATATGAAAGCCACAAAGATAGAACACAAGTGGAGGCAACACAATGCATGGGGAGCCTGGGTTTGGACAAATTGTTGAATCAATCATGTGATAGCCAAGGGAAGATGTGGGATAAAAGAAAAATTTCAACTGTGCAGCAAAGCTTCTCCATGTTCTTATGAAAATGTATAACTAAGCAAATTGACTCAAAGGACCAAGATGGTGAAAGAGCATGAATGATCTCAGAGCTCAATATCATATAAGAGAGGAATTCATTTTAAAATACACCTTAAAATATAAAATTTCAAACTACACAAATAGATAATCCATGTCTAATCTTGGAAAACTAAAATCTGAGCTTGAGCTTCAGGTTCCTGAATCCAACCACCATTGGACTCTGCATACCAACTTGAGTTCATTGGACATATGTGAAGTGACCTCCAGTGATGTCTTCAGGAAATTCATGTCAATAATGAAGCATCTTTCTAAGCATTAGTTATATAGAAATAACTGAAAAATCAGCAAACCATTTATGGAATAATAAAAATTAGTAACTTCCTAAGAGAAAAGGAATCTCAATAGATTTCTAGCTTTCTTTTGAGCTCTAGAATTAGATGTTTCCCTCATGAAATGTAGCTTGCTTTCTTTCTATTACAGAAAATCTATACTGTTACTATTAAATTATCCTATTTGCTTTTTTGTCATTCCTTAGCTAAGGCATACAAAATAAACATTAGTGAATTTATTCCTATACTTTAGTTGAAAATACAATTAATTTTATTAAAATATTTGTTATAATTTTCTGTAACTTTTTAAAGAAAGACCAATAACAAGTAAAGTGATTTTACCATCACTATTAACTTCTAAAAGGTACAATTTAGTTCCATTTACTATAAACTGCTCCCCAAGCAGAATTTACCATGTGTTTAATGTCAGTGTAAATACTAAAGGCAAACTCAATTTCCCAGCTTTTTCCACAGGAGACTGAAAGTCAAAATTTCTGGGGAAGATAAATGGCCTGGCGTCTTTGATAAACAGAAACAGGAAATAATAAGGCATTTATGGTAGACTATAATTGGAAATACTTGACTAAGAAAAGCCAAAAACCATACAATAAACACACAAGGAAGCCTTTCTCTTTTCTCTGAAATGATGCAAATTAAAAATGACGTCCATGTCTATGTAAAACTTGCCTTACTACTATGTATTTTCAGGTTCCTAAAAAATGCATGCAAAAACATTGTTTGGCCTTCATATTAAACAGAAAATATACTAGCAAAAATTATGGAGGCCATCAAGTAACTTGTCAGGGAATAATATTTTGGTGCTATTTTATGTATTTGTAGAACTAAGCACCAATTATCTGCAGATGGCATGCCTTTGATGCAAGACTAACAGCAAGCATCATAGTGGTTACAGTGAGAAACCTCTCATGGTATTAATCAAAATAATTTTTAAAATGTCATTTTGACAAGCTGAATTTATTCCTCCTCAATGCACATCAATATTTATTAAATAGGAACAAAGCATATTTATCTTATAGAAGTTCCAGTTAATATCTACATGAAACATTTTTCTCCCATTTTCAAATGGAGTCAAAATAGTAATTATATAATCCAAATTTGGAATTGTTTACTTAATAATTCATAAAAAATTTGTTATGTTCCTTTAATCATTTTATTGCTGAGATATTAATTAGCTTTTAAATATAATTTCTATATCATACTGATAGACTGATCAAGTTATTGATAGGTGATATTCTTGTGGCTATGAAATAAAACAGAAAGGCTTTTATCACAGTTAAAATTTTATGTATGAAATGAGTGAGATTGAGTGAGATAAAGATATTTTTTGAATATAGAGGACAAGAATCATTAGTAAAACAGAATCTGAGGAAAAAACGTGTTGTTCCTGATTATTGTTTATTATCACTATTTATTTGGGTTGAAAAATCTCCAAAATCTCCAGTCTTGTGATTGCCAGACTTTTAAAAAAAATCACGGAAATCTTAAGACATATGCTATCTAAGGCAACACTGTCCAATAGAACTCTCTGGGATGATGGAAATATTCTATAGTTTTTAAATACCTAATCAGATAGTCAAAAGCCCCATGTGTCTTTTGAACATTTGAGATGTGGAGAATACAACTGAGAAACTGAATTTTACATTTTCTTTAATTTTAATCAATTTAAATGTGAATAGTCACATGAGCCTAGTATTGTAGAGTGTGGGTTATAAAGCTCTCTGTACATGTCCCTTTGGTTCCAGATTTCTAGTATTTCCAAGAAAGTGTGGTTAGAAAGAGAGCAAATCTGGTAGCTCTAGGACCGCACTTTTCCATCTAAAAAACCTGATGAAACTGACCCTCACATTACAAATCCAGATGACCCTGGTATAGCTCAAGATCCTCACAGAAAAATACATTACAGGCTGGGATGGACCAAAAGTAGAACCTTGGTATGTTTGAGTTGCTCTAAAAATAGTCCTCTCCCCACCCTACTCCTATCTACTCCCCCTCCCCCCCCACACACAAAATCCCTACAAAATCAAAAACCAAAACATTGCCAGGCTCATCAAAATCTCTGAGGCTTGTACCTCAGGAACAATTTCGAGATCAACAGACCGGAACTGCCTTTCCCCTCTACCCACTTGGTTGGGAGGTTCCACTTTAGGCTCACTGAAATTCTTGGACTTGCTCTTCCATGCTAACTGGCTATCACTGTCTTTAGTTGGACTCTCAACTTTACCTCTGAATCCTTTTCATAACTTCTCTTCCCCATGCTCAGTAAGAGAATAACTTCTGACTCAGGCCTTCTTCTTTAAAAATTTTTTGCTTTTAAAATATTATCTGTCTGCCAATCTTATCTACTTTCATGGCCTTCATTGCTAAGTTTACATAGGTATATCTCCCTAATGTCTACTCCTACTCTTTCCTTAGTTCCAGTCCAGAATTTCTAGCTAACAGTTACATATTTCACCCTGAATGCCTTGGCACCAATTCCAATTCAACACATTTTAAATTGAACCTTTCTTCCTTCCAAAAACAATAATAGCAACCAAAAAAACAAAACAAAACAAAACACCCAAAAAACAAACAAACAAAAAAAACCCCCCAAAACAACCCTTTCACAGTCTCTACCCTATTTCGCTAATGATTCTATTATCTGTGTCAAAATCTTTGTCTTTGACTCAGTTGTTTCATGCTTAAAGTTTGAAGCATCAAAGTGGTTAAATTCAGACCTCAGATTCAGGAGAGAGCGAAGCTGGACTTGACCCCTGGTCCCACGATTTACGGCTTGCATAGCTCGGGTATATTACCCCAACTGTCTAAACCTTATTTCTTTGCCACAAACAATGAAACTAAGAATAACTGACATTTGTAGAGTGA
Organism: Mirounga leonina; assembly: GCF_011800145.1. Lineage (NCBI taxonomy): Eukaryota > Metazoa > Chordata > Mammalia > Carnivora > Phocidae > Mirounga > Mirounga leonina. The sequence continues at coordinate 649,964 of NW_023270431.1, forward strand.
GTTCAAAGTACTTTATGTCTATTAATCCATTTAGCCTTTACAACTAACTCTGTGAGGTAGATCCTATCATTATTTCTTTCCTATAGATGAGAAAACTAAAACACAGAGAGTTAAATAAGTTTCCAAAAGCCACAATAGTAAGTGGCTGGGATGCAATCCCAGACATTCTGGCTCCAAGACTGTAACCACCATGCACACTGTCTTCCTGATAATAACAGCTTATCTCATAGTATTGCTGTGAGGATAAAATTCAATGACGTCTATAAACCACTTGCCAATATCAGTTGCTATTATCATCATAAATTTCTAGATCATCAAAGTCAGAAGTAACCTTTCCACTTTATGAATTCCTATAGCACTTACTCTTGGATCACATGGCTTATAGACTGCCTTGTACTACGTCACTTGACAATTATGTCTTACTATACCATATAGATTATAAACTGCTTGAAGCTAGAGATAGTGTATAAAATTATCACATGCTCAGTAACTATGAAAAGAATTAATGGATGTGAGGGACTTTTAAAATGTGTTCTTATGACCCGTATCTATTTCACAGTCTCTTAGATCCTGGACCTTAGTTGTCTTCTAGTTTATGGATGGATGAACTGCTCACTCTGACAATTCATGCTTCTCCAGTTTGTGAGACCTTTGCCTGAGCTCATCCTCCCTATTGAAGTACTTCCCAGTTCCTGTTCACTTGCTTCTGAAGCAGACTTGTTCCTGTATTCTACATGCTGTGTGTACCTCAACTTGGTCTCAGTTCCCCAGCATGCCCAATCTCCTCTGTCTGTACTGGTTCCAGAATGTGCTCAAGGACCTCCAGCTTAAACACAGATGCCATGCTCAAAGGTTACACCCACAATCACCTAGACTACAAAGAAAATGGGTGGAGTTACCAGGAAAACACTAACTTGGAATGTATTTCCTATCATTTCCAAATAAGACAGTCTATGAAAATCAACAGGAAGAGGGTACATTCTTAAGTGTTAATTATGCTGCTTATTAAGACATAATACTCAAAATTCTCAGAAACTGTAGACATAAAAAGTTATCTCAGTGTAGGTTAAAAATGCTAATTACAAAAGAATGCATACAACATGGGCCAACTGATGTATGCAAACATGTATACATGCAGAGAAAAATGTATGAAAATTTGTATACCAAAATGAGCATGGTTTACAGAGATTATGAATAATTTCTCTATTTCTTATTCGGCTGCATCTTCTATTTTTTACCATCAACATTTACCATTCATACAACAAATACAGCATTTAACAATCTATCGAGCAACAACATTTTCATTAACTCTTGCTATTGTTTCCAGGGCCATAAAATTAGCAAACTATCCAGCAGTATTTTACATCAGTAATCTGAAGCAATAAATTTTGCTTACATGTTTTTTTTTTTTTTTTCTTTAGGATCTTACCTAGCATCCATTTTTCAGGCAATTTTTAATTGTTTTTTTCTTCCTGGCATCAGCTACATGGATCACTGATGATTTATATGCTGCTTTAAATGTATTCTAACTTTCAAGGACAATTCTGCTCAATCTTTAACTATACATCTTTCTTAGGCAGCCAATTTTGCTGGTCCCTTGAGTTGTTGCCTAAAACAAGATTTGCTGTTCACATGCAGGTTTTTTATACCATCTAACCAGAAAACAGAGTACTCTAAAAACTGGGTAAGTAATTTGGGTTTTACATAGGTCCTTTTAAAGAACAAATTTGTCATTTCCTTTGGAGGAATAATAAAGTTTAAGGTGGTATGTAGCAATTAACAAATCAAATGACATGCCTTCCATATACCCATACTGTAAAAATTTCTAACCCTATAAAGACGTGTGAAAACAAAATATATAAGTTTTTATACAATAAATGTGGTCTTTAAACCATTGCTCACCAGCATATTGTATTTACACAGCAATCCAGTTATAGAATGTTCCCACCTAAAACCAAACCAGTCTGTTTTCTAAAGTGAAGTAATGCTGATGACCAGAGTTTCAGCCCAGAGCATTGACCATACATGAATAATTCTAGATGGAGCTGTGAGAGTAAAAGTCTACCTGCACTGTCATATAGCAAAAACCTCAGTGAATAGAACCAAAAAAGCAATCCAGAATAAGAAGGCAGGCAATGAGTATACTGCAAAGACAAATTTGTACAAGGAAAGATAAATATGCATACAAAAAAATTTTAAATGACATATTCAAAATTGTATAAATACTATTATGTCTCTCTGTGGTGGCATTGTAAAAGGTTTGCAATTCAACTCTTGCTATCAACTTCAAAACTGACTCTTCCAGATTTAGGGCTAAAATTATCCTATCTAAATATTTGCAGAAATTTCAAGTTTCTGCCCCTTAGGATTGTCAAAACTGAAGTGGCTGCAGAGAAATATGACTTTCCATTGATTGGAGTACCTGTGTCCAAGAGGTTCTACCTAAAGAAACTTTAAGTGTAAATTAATGTATTCTTTGTTACCATTTTTTTTTTCCTTGAATAGACTCGTGGACTAAGAATCTGCTATCAAGAAACATAAGATTTTCAATACTTGGTCCATACTTTCTGTACAATATGCAGCAGGGAATGAGGAAGAGGTTAGACTTGGAATTAGAAGTCCTGATGTTCAGTCCTCACTGTGTGACTTATCAACCTTGTGACTTTGCCAGTCACATCTCTGCTTTATTTGGGGAATTTTTATTTTTTTTTTAAAGATTGATTTATTTATTTGAGAGCTAGAGAGCGAGTGAGCAAGCATGGGGGGAGGGGCCAAAGGAGAGGGAGAATCTTTTTTTTTTTTTATTTTTTTTATTTATTTGAGACAGAGAGAATGATAGACAGCATGAGAGGGAGGAGGGTCAGAGGGAGAAGCAGACTCCCCGCCGAGCAGGGACCCCCATGCGGGACTCGATCCAGGGACTCCAGGATCATGACCTGAGCCGAAGGCAGTCGCTTAACCAACTGAGCCACCCAGGCGCCCGAGAGGGAGAATCTTAAGCAGGCTCCACACCCAGCATGGACCAGCATGCGGAGCTTGATCTCATGACCCTGAGATAATGACCTGAGTCAAAATCCAGAACCAGAGCCTTAACTGACTGAGCCTTAACTGACTGAGCTATTTTGGGAGTTTTTAAAATAATATTTTGTCACAGGCATTTTGGAGGCATTGATGTGAAGGTACAAAATTGTGCAGTAAGCTGAACATGCCATAATGGAATATTTGGTGACATTATTATTAATTCTATTTCTCTGATAATAGGTATGGAGTGTGAAGGGTGGGAGTGACCCTCCGGCTTTTACACTTGTGTTTAATCTCTTATAACATGTATGTATCTTGGTCCTGAAACTCATTTTTGTGACGCTATACTTCATACATTTATAGAACAGGGTTGAGTTGAACTTCTTGTTACTTATATCAAATTTATATCTCTGTATCTTGAAATTTCAAGCAGAAACAATTACAACAGCAGGAAAAAAACAATAATAAACACTCATCATTCAGAACTTACTATGTGTCTGAGATGATGATGGGTGCCTTTAATTCTCCTGTAATTTCCCACAATGACCAGATTTATAAAGAGGAAACTGAGATATACTGAGGGCTAATTAATGTTGCCCAAGGGGATTCAGGTAAGTGTTTTCCTGCCTTCTTTTCTACATTCTTTGGGTGTGATCATATTCACTCTTATTCTTTATCATATCAGACTGGTGTTGAACTTTATAGCTAAAGCTAACAGTACCTTCACCAAATCACTTTCTTTTTTTTCTTTACATAACTTAACATGTGGCAAACTTAAATTCAAACTCAAATTTAGAAGTGCAGGTATGAGAACAGACTTTTTTTTTGCCAAAATAAAATTTTTTTATTATGTTATGTTAATCACCATACATTACATCATTAGTTTTTGATGTGGTGTTCCATGATTCATTGTTTGCATATAATAGACTGTTTTTTTGATGAATTATATGGTTCCCAAAATACACCTTTATGTTGTATTATATCTGGGAGTTTGTTAGTCATTTTTATCATTTTTTAATGTGCTAAAATACACATGACATCATAGAATTTATCACATTAGCCATTTAAGTGTTCAGTTTTGTGGCATTAAGCACATTTACACTGTTGTGCAACCATCACCACCATATATCTCCAACTCTTTCATCATCCCAAACTGAAAATCTGTACCCATTAAATAATAACTCCCCATCTCCCCCCCTCCCTGGGCCCATGGTAACCACTGTTCTACTTTCCATCTTTATGCATTTGACTACTCTAGTTACCTCATAGAATTGGAATCATACAATACCTATTCTTGTATGTCTGGTTTCTTTCACTCAGCATAATGTCTTCAAGGATCATCCATGCTGTAGTATGCAGCAGAATTTCATTCCAGTCTAAGGCTGAATAATATTCTAGCACATGTATATACCACATTTTGTTTTTCCTTTCATTCATTCGTCATTGAACATCTGAGTGGCTTTCACCACAAAAATGGCTTTCACAAATAATGCTGTAATAAACTTAGGTAAATATCTGTTCAAGTTCCTGTTTTCCAATTCTTATTTATGCATCCAGAATGTTAGGCTTCTTTTGATACAAAAGATCACATATATTGCATAGTTGGGGAATAGAATTCAGTAATTCCTTGATCCTTTTATCTAATATCAGCTTGAATTTCATTAGCCAATAAATATGGTTTAATAACTGCATTCTGTTGCCAATGTTGAATAGATTCGATTTTTCTTGTCCCTACTCTTGCAACTTAGAACATTAATCTTTAAACTACATGGTAGTAAAAATTACTTTTATTATAAAACTAGTTTATAACTCATCTTTTATATACATGAAATGGTTGGGAAAATTTCAAATTCTCAAATTTTAGAGAAAGAATTTTCAGAGAGTTAAAATATGTTATTTCTCACTTGATAGCATGTATAAATACTTATTAACCTCAATTTAAGCTAATAACATCTTACCCTGACTCTAACCCATAATTTAAAAATTTGATTTTTGTAATTCTTTACATACTTCTCTGCAGTTCACCAACAATACTTTATAAAAGCAAAAAATAAGTACACTTTAGGCAAAGCTTAAAACTTGAGGGTCAAAATTTAGGAGATACCTATTCATATAAGGAAAGGTACTAACTTTACTCAAAAGAAAACAGAAGTGATTTCATCCAAGTGGATGAAAATTATCATCCTTTCATCTGGTTACAATGCTAAAATCTTATTTATTGAAGCAAAACTATAAAAATATGAATAATTTATCACATTTTTATAATTCAGCATACAACTAAGGAATGTAACATAGGTTATAAAATCATGTAAAAATATAGCATAAGAAAGACAGGACAGAAAATCAAATACAGAAAATATGGTTTGCTCTAATACCTTAGATAATAATATATATTCTTATGGCCTATTTTCCCCACAAGAGGCTTGCGACAATATTAAATCTATCTAGAATCTATGACTTTTTATGTTCTCACACTTCATGTGTGTTGCTGCGTGATATGAATTTGGTGCTGAATAAAAATACATTTCCCAGATAAATAAACTGTGGCATATCCAGACAATGGAATATTATTCAGCACTAAAAAAGAAAGGAGTTATCAAGGCATAAAAAGACAAGGAAGAAACTTAAATGTATATTACTGTGTGAAAGAAGCCAATCTGAAAAGGTTACATGCAGTATGACTCCAACTGAATGACCTTTGGGAAGAGGCAGAACTGTGGAAATAGGAGTAAGACCAGCATTGCCAGGGGTGAGCAGAGAGGGAGGGATGAAAAGGGGGAGCACAGAGGATTTTTAGGGCAGTGAAACTGCTCTGTATCATACTCTAATGGTGGATTCATGTCATTATACATTTGTCCAAATCCACAGAACATAATCAAGTGTAAGCCTTAATGTAGACTCTGGATTTGGGTTTAAAATGATGTATCAGTGTAGGTCCAACAGTTGTAACAAATATACCACACTGGTGGGACTTTGAAAATGGAGGAGTCTATGCATGTGTGGGGTAGGAGGTATATGGGAAATCTCCATACCTTCCTTTGAGTTTTTCTTTGAACCTGAAACTGCACTAAAAAATAAATTCATTCTGCTTCCATTCCGGACTTGGTTCCAGGTAATATAAAAAGGGAAAAGTAAATAATCCCAATATTTCTTTACTGAGATATTATTGGCTCTTTCTATTTCCCACACCTAACTAGGTTTCTTTACAGAGTAATTCACAAATCTCTTATTCATTTCATCCTTCTATGAAACCTCAAGGTAACACCTTTCACAGATTTACATCAAGGTTTTCTTATGGAAATTTCAAAATTTGCTCTTCTTTGAATAAAACTTTCTAGGGTATGGGTATATTCATATGTCTATAAATGTACTCTGTGACACTTGGTGATACTAACAAGTATTGACCACCACGTGCTAGGTATTATGCTACATAATTTAAACATTTAGTTTTAGCTACGTAAAACTGTGGATGTTTGTTTTGAATCTATAGAAAAGGAATTTCCTATGGCTCATTATGAGATGTTTTCAGCTCATTTATTCTTCATAAAAACCATGCAATGCTGATGACTGCTATTTTATTTTACAGATTGTGAAATTGAGGCTTAGAGGGGTTAACTATGTATCTTGCTCAGGTTACATACATAGTAAGCAACAAACCTAAGAAATGAGTTTAGCAATTTGACTCTATAGCTATTGAAAGAACTCCTCTACTACATTAGAGCAAGATAATATACAGTGAAGTATACTTTGTGGAAGTTTTGCTTCATTTCTGGACTCCTTCCCTAGGATTACCTACTCAAAGGAGATCACTACTCAAAGTACGACCTAATCACAAACAGCAATGCGAACGTCACCTGAGAGCTGTTAGAAGTGCCAAATCTTAGGTATCCAGATACTGAGTCTTAATCTGCATTGTAATGAGATTACATTACATTGAGAGGTGTACAATCACATGAGAGGTGATTCCTAAATCCCTTGAAGTTTGAGAAGAACTGACCTAAGCTATCTTAATTTTTAAGACAATGAGCGGATGCAAAACCCTTAATCTACATTCCAATAGGTAAAAAAAAAATAAGTGTACAAGTAATACCAATGTCCTGTAACCTCACTCTGTCCAGTGAGAAATAACGTTTTATATGTAATTTGGTTCTACACAAAATGAATCCTACAAATGCATGCATCCCCTCCCACCCTTTTTTCTCCCCACAAATCTTTAACTTATTCAGGGACTAGATATCTATTTTATTCCCATATCCACGAGAGCGTGTCTTCGTTTGCTGTTTTACTTCCAGCAATACACACAAAAGGTGGCCTTCCCTTTACTCCTAGAATATTAGGGTTTTGCATATAATCCCTGACATGGTGACATGGAATATTTTTTCCCACTAGATGGCAGTAACAGCAATTCAATAATACATTTTATAAAGCCATTGCCAGCTCGCCACATGAACAGCAAACAATGACTCTTTGTGAGGGTTTCATGAATTGCTGGTTTTAATATAGGGAGCAAGGACTTAGTGACAAATTAGAGAACACTTTTCTCTATTGATGTCTATGTTTAAATTTCATTTTGCTTGCTTTCCAAAATTAAAAGCAGTCTTGTTTGCCTATCTCTTACCCTTAGCTATAAGAATCAGCTATTGAGAATAATTTTCACTTGTAAGAGTTTGGAAAAAACACAAGTGGTTGCTAAAATATGATACTTTGTTAACATAACTGTCAAATTATTTCATTATTCCAGTTTGTGAAGAGATTTTTCAATTTCTTCTCTATCAAAGGCCATACATGTATAATTTCTAAGTGCAGAAATTTAAGATTTTCATGAGAGATCACATCTTGGATTAGTAAATTAATATTTTATTATTTTTCCAATAAATTTTTAGAGATCATCACATATAAATATTATATATTACAGAAGTTAAGCAGTAACAGCAAGGAGAAACTGGGTTTATAGTAAAATAATATTAGGATTTTAAAAATGCAGTTCTATTGACATTCTATTTAGTTTTTAAATATGACTTCTTGCATGCAGAACATTTTCACATAAATATTTAAATATTTCTTAGAGAAAGGAAGAAGTTTATTAATCAAATATAAGTTCCTTTGGGGATATAATTAAGCAACTTCATTGTAATCTTGATGCTTCCAGGGAGTAGAAAAACAATACACTTTACTATTATTAGACTTGTCTTATAATGATCTATGTTAAAACTGCAAAAGTCTTAGCCCAGTGTTTCTCAAACTAACTACGGTGAAGAGCCAGACTATGATTTTTTTTTTCCAAATAGATGAACTGATACTTTCAACTTCACAATAACAATAAATAACTAGAAAAATTAAATTAAAAAACTAACAGCCACATTTTATTGAGTCAACAGATACAAAATAACTCTGCCAAAGTTTTATAAAATTTTTAAATGCTTACTCTTAATTTTTATACTTACACTTTCTAATTGGTATCAGAGCATTCTTAGAGGGATCTGGCCAGCAGATCACACTTCATGTAATCCTGCTCTAGACTGCCTCCTAGCAAGTGAGCTGCATCTACTGGGAGCTTAGTAAGGTTTTAAGTAACCAAATGTAGTAAAAACCAAGACTAGTTAGATTTTACCATTGAAAATCTCTAGGGAGGGGGCCAACTTGAAGACCAACCTGGAGTGTCTCATTTAGTCTAACAAAGGTAGACTGTTTTATTTTTCTTTTCAAATTTGGTTCTTTGGTTATCTGGAATCCTAGAGTTATTTTGCATTGAGGTATTAGGTAGTATGAAAAATACTTATATGTCACCACTGGATTTACACGTAGCACGATAGGGGTGCTCACAATCTGACAGCTCCTGGCACAGAGATGGATTCTTTCCTCCCAGCTGGGGTTCACTTGACCCTTTGCCTTCCTTCTCTCTGTAGCCCCCTCCCCTCCCCCCCACTCTGTCCTTTTTTCCCTCCCAGATGAGTCCTCATGACCGTATTCTCTTCCAGGGCCAGATCTAGACATTAAACAACAGCAAGTTATACTGTTAGCAAGAAAAGCAGAACCCTTGTCTCTGCTTGCATAATGTAACAGCTTCTAGACATCAGCTGAACCATGTACACTCATTTGGTAGCAGGATGAAAGGCCAAACAGACAGCTCTCTATGGCGACATCTTTCAGGGGGCACTTTTAGTGCTAGGCTGACGGCACATAGACCTGAATGTATGTTTTTATTTGTGAGATCTCAATTCTGTTCGGACATTGTTGTATTAACTTTCTAAAGACCAGTAATTTAATTTTAAGATCATTCCACAAAGATTTATCAAAGTATATCTATGTCAATATTGAGACATACAGTTTGGAAGTGTTTGATGTATGTGAAACTAACTTTTGCGACATAGACTTTACATTTAAAATCCAAAATGAGTTCAGTGTCAACTTTTATTAATCACATATAATTTAGCTGAGACTAGATTGAATTTCAGCATTAGAAGATTTCAAATTTGGCCTTAGATATGCAAATTCATTTATCATTAAATGGGAAATGTTTACTAAAAGACAAGTAGTCATGAGGTCAGAGTATTCCAAAATATTACTAGTACATTTTATGATTTTAAATGCTTTATTCTTCTACTTTAATATACAAAATATGGGATATGTTGAAATTATCCAGTTTATTTACACACGAGATCGGTGTAATTTCCAAGGTATATAAATTGGGTTGTCAGACCTAGATCTGAAAACTGGGATATTTTATGTATACTATTTCTTCATTCGCTTAATGGTCTACTTTTGTTTATTTTGTTACTACGTTAAAGGTGTATGTTATAAATATCAATCAGTATTTGAAACTCAAGTTAAAATTAGCACTATTCATCATTCTTTCAGGCTACAAAGAAAACGATATCCAAAAAAACAAAACGAAATACACAAACACTTGCAAAATAAAAAACCCCACATAAAACTGATTTGTGTACCAAATAAGCCCTTTGTTATAGAGCAGTCCTCAGGAAACTAAAGAAGCAATAAGTCGAAAAACAGCTTATAAAAGAACGATTTTCAATAATATGCTCCTCTCCATGTACCAAGCCCTGGACTTCAAAGAGAGCAGTTACTATTATCCCTGGTTGTGTGCATATATGTACCATTCCCATCAACTGGGGCTGAGCCCTGAAAAAAATTTATGCATAATAATACACAGAAAAGAGTCATATCTAAGGATTAACTAGTGCTTTAAAAAGTCAACCTAAAATGAATATATATATATTTGACTCAGGTTCAGATTTTCATAGAAATGGAGGGGAAGCTTGATTAGACCTCAATTTTAAAAATGTAAATAGAAATGGTACAAATAGGTTTATTTTAGCTGCTATTTTTCTGTAAATTAGATTATAATTATAACTTAGGCTGCAACTTTAGAATGAATAAAGCAGTGGATGTTGTATGTATTTTTCTTAAATGATTCTATGTAGTATAGCATATCTAAAAATCCTTTATGTTTGACTTTAGCAAGGGAAGAGGATCATATTTGTAAAAACATTTGAGGGGACCATTATTTTTCTAAGGGCATTGTTTTTCCTTATACCTTTTGATAATGTTAATGATGATGGTGATAATGATGATGATGACAAAGAGGATGAAGATAATAGAATTTACAGGAAACTCACTATATGCCAGTATTGTTTGAAAGATTCTGCACATAGTCTATTCTGTTGTGAGGATTAAATAAATTATAAATCAAACATCATGGTATTCAGATCATTCTATTTAAAAGAACCTACTAGAGGGGCACCTGGGTGGCTCAGTCTGTTAAGTGTCTGCCTTCAGCTCAGGTCATGATCCCAAGATCATGATCCCAGGGTCTGGAGATTGAGCCCCACGTCAGGCTCCCTGTACAGTGGGGAGCCTGCTTCTCCCTTTCCTCCCTGCTTATGCTCTCTCTCGCTATCTCTCTCTCTCTCCTCTCTCAAATAAATAAAATCTTAAAAATAAATAAATAAAAGCACCTATTGAATACAAGTCCAGTCTTCTGACATACTATTTTAAGTATCTAACTGATCTTCCACTTTTCTCTCAGGCTATTCTTTACACAGCAAAGTGAACTCTTAAAAATCGAAATCAGTTTGTATCTCTGATCAATAGCCTCTGATGGATGGCTTCCCATTTGACTTAAAAAAAAAAATCTAATATTCTGAACATGGCCAAGAGGAGCTTACATGGCCATGCCCCACCCTATTGGCCACTTCAGTATTGCTCAAATAACGCCAGGTACTCTCTCCTTGGAAACTCAACTCAGGTTCTTCTCTCTGCCAGGATGCACTTTCCTAGATCTTAGTGCATAGCAAGTCTCTTCTCAGATGCTAACTCAGAAAAGCCTCCCCCAACCTAAAATAGATGATACTCTTTCCCTAATTTCCCACTCAACTCTATTTTTCTCCACATTATTCATCACTATCAAAAACAGTATGACATTTTTTATTTGTTTGGTTGTTGGTTAATGTCTACCCTTCCTCTGCTCCTATCATTACCACAAGAATGTAGGGACCATGCATGTCAGGACTTGTGTTCACTATGTAACGCTACCACTTAGAAGATTATCTAGCACATAGCAAATGTTCCATAAATAGTGGTAGATATTGAATCATTCTTGAATGGAATCATTGAGCCATTCTTGTCAATTTTCTCTTCACATTTCAGGTGAGCTAAACTGCCTGATGTACAGTGTTAACTCCCAATGTAGGCTCATTGCTATGAATATATATGCACATACTATACCCTCACACAGAGGTTTAAAAACTTGTTAATTTGAAAATCTTTTTAAAAGCATAATCTGGCTTTGTCATACTGTTGTGTTAGGATTTACATTTTATAAAATAAAAATATTCTATGGTCAAAAGTCAGATGTACCTATCAGTCTGGAAGATATATCAGTATAAAATACAGAATATATAGATATAATATCAGTATATATGAAATATATTTAATGAATATATATTACATTATAATACTTTATATAGTACATATATATAGTTTTCTGATGACCAATGCCATTGAAACAAAATTGCTTAATGTCATTAACTAATGCTATTTACCCTAAAGTATGATTTTACTATGTTATTTTCCTTGATTTATGTTCATTTGGAAAAGTCTATAATTTATTTTTGCTCTCTTCACACTGCCTAATCTTAAAAAGAAGGTAGTAAAATAGCAAATCCATCCTCTAACTCATTCCTTTCTGCTGAAACACATAATTTCATAATGTGATTCTTTCTTTCATCAAATGTGGTGTCTGAAGAATGCAACAATTACATCATAGCAAAGCAGCGTTTATTCTACTCTAAGGGTCAGATATTGTTGGAGACGGATAACAACACATCACAGATAGATCAGTACAAGAACTCATGCTTACTGAATTACTATTCACTTCATAAATCTTGATATCTGTTCTAACATAGGCCTTGGAGTCATTTTCATGACTATCAGAGTTGGAGTGAAAATATCACTGGGATTTGCCATTCATGGCACTATGGGTACTTTCTAATTTATGGCTGTGATAGAAAAAGGACAGTGAACATCCAGATTTTTATTTTCTTTAATTAAAAGTTAGTGTGGTAAAGCATGGAATATTGTGCATATTAACCTGACGGGATAGCTATGAAAAACAAGCTGAAGAGTTTGTTCTCGGTCTTTTGTTTATAAAGACAAACATCAAAAGCAAAAATACCCCTTTCTGACAAAAGAGATGTAAAAATATGCATCTGTGCTTTCTGAAGTGGGAGAAACTCATGAGTGAGGTAGAGGGGTCCAAGGCATACTTGTACATTGCCTACCTCAGGGAGGGGGATGGAGACCAAAAGGAGGAAAAGGTTAGTAACTTTCTCTTTATAGGAGTCCGTTTTGAGTTTTACAACATATTGCTTTTATAATGACATATTTATATAATTACATATATTTATATATTTATATAATTTACTTATATATACTTACATAATTTACTTAAATATATTATATATTATCATATACTTATATGATCTATAATTACATATCTATAAAATATGTAATGATATATTACTATCTAGCCACTTAATCTCTATGTATATGTGTATTAGTGGATTGCGCACACACATATATGTATATTTAAATTCACCAGTTGCTTTGAATTTAACATTGTTTTTCTGTGTTTTATTACTGAGGCTTTGTTCAGGGCATTTTTGTATCAGCTGTCTTTGGGTAGAAATGTTATAAACAAAAAAGTATATTTTCATGTCAGGAGAGAAAGTAAATCTGTTGCATTAAAACAATACTTTATTAAAGTGTTGGCTAATAATTTAGCCAGAACAGATATTTTAAATTATTCTAATGAATAATGACTAACGGTAAAATATTCTTCTAGTCCGTTCTGTAGGATATATATCCATTTCAGAAGAAAACATATGGCTGATCAAAATAGCTTATTATGAATACGAAACATATTAAGATTCATGGTTTAAAAGAAAAATGGAAATATATAAATATGAAATGTAAGTGTATTACTAACAGGGATCATCTAACTCTAGTAAGGAAAGAAGGGTTCTTATCATACCTATCTCATTTGGTGAAGTAAGTAGATCTTCTGACTGACAAAACTTTAAATCTAACATAAACATTCATTATTTTCAGCACAGCAAAAGAAACAATATATTATTGTTGCTGTAAAAACACTAAGTTCATAAGCCTTTGCTCCAAAAGGAAAGATTGTTTCAGGGGAGGAAAAAAAGGATATTGAATTAGAAGGGAAATACTTTGTTGACTTTTCTCAAAAATAGGACTGTACTACAGCTTGCCAAATCCAAAAATTATTGACTAGCAGAGTTTAGTTAAAAATATTTTGGATTCATGTAAAAATATACTTTGAGGTCTAGGGGTTTTTGCTCACATTCTATGTCCTGCACTAGTGTACAAAATTAGAAGGGAAAAAAAATAGCCAAATATGCTGTCATATGTTTTAGTACAACACTAAAATGATAAAGTCTTTCACATGATTAAGACTTACTGTTATTTCTGAGTCATCTCTTTACAGTGCCATTGTAATGATCGATAACCTGAAAGGAAAAGAAATGAATCACGATGTGGTGGTCATCATTAAAAATTTCCATCAACTTTGCTAAGAGAGTAGAACTTTAATGTTCTTACAAAAAGAAAAAAATAAATAATGAGGTGATAGATGTATTAATTAACTCTGTGTGGGGGGGAATCCTTTCACACTGTCTATGTATGTCAAATCACCACAATGTACACTTTAAATCTCTCACAATTTCGTACATCAATTATACCTCAATAAGGCTGAAATGTAAAAAGAAATTTCTGAACCAACACACATCCAAAATGTTCATGTTACATTTATTCAAAAAGAAATCTCAAAACAAAACATCCTCATTAAAATGAGATGTCTAAAGAATTTAAATATTTCAGTATAAATTCTGTCAGCTGAGACCACTTCTTCTATAATAAAAATAGTCATTCTCTTAGAACCCCTAAAAAGTATTGCACAATAATAGGATCACTAATATCAATAAATTACTTTGCTAGGAATAATCAATCCAATTCACTGTATGTGTGCTTTCTAAGTTTGGAAATCTATGACTTCCAAAAATCAAAATTCATAGGAGTCAAAATTAATCAAAATATTAAAACAGATCCAGCCAAAATTAAGTTTACATAAGTTAACTATGAAGGCAAATTCTGTTCTTGTTATTGTTTATAAAATATCACAAATTAATTTTAGAGACAAAAGGTTGTCATACAGGTAAACACATGAAATACCACCAATTAATGTTTAAAATATCTGGGTTTTCTTAATAAATAATAAAAAATAAATAATAAATTTTAATAAATTTTTACAAGTTTATAAACACTACTTTTCGAATCATAGGGTTATTAGTGGAATGCTATTTTTTAAATAGGTTTATTTTAAAATGTTAATATTAAAATACCTCATAAATTACATCTAATGTCTCAAATTTTAATATTTAAGACACTACTCCAAGTTTTTAAGAAGTATTTTTAAATCAGTCTTTTTATATGCTTTACATACGATTAATTTCCTTACCAATATTATTTGCTGTCATAGGCATTCAGAAATTAATTCATATGTAAGAGTAACTAGAAGAATTTGAAATGAGGTGAAGATTTGGGGAAACATATAATGACTGATGAGGTTTTACAAATTATATTCCAACTCTATGAGAGAGAATCTACAAATATTAACAAGGTGATTGATGGCCTGGTCCAGTTTTTCAAACAGCAGAATATTCATGTAGGCTGTAGAAAGAATGTTTTCCTTCATTGACCTAGTTCATTCACAGTTGGCAAAATATTTGGAAACTAAACCATTAAGGAAGGCTAGTATCCTTTCCAGACCATGAAAATGCAGAAAGAGGACAGCAGAATCTAAGCTTCTAACCCAAAGTTTTAAAATTTTCATTTTAAGCCAATATAGTCTCTTTTATTTTTTGGCTTAAAAAAAAACCCTACACAATATATAAACAGTTCAATAATATATTTTTTGTTTAATAAGTACAGCTAGTTATTGATCTATTTAGTACTGAAGTGAAGTACAGAAATATGGAGAACTTTATGAAGTCTAAAGTAAACTATTAAAAATCAAGTACGATTACATTTGTATTTGTGAAGTAAAATAATGTATGGTCAGTTTTATGGTTTTTACACTCCTAGTAGAACATAAAGGTAAATAAACAAAGATCTATAATTAATTCACTACCTAGATTTCAAATTTCTAAATCAGTAATTTGAACTCCAGGGGCAACTGTGATGAATGCTCTTAATTTCCAAATATTGTTCTGTGAAATTATACATGGGATGGGGGGTTGATAATTTACAAAGGATGTGACAGTTTTTCTTTGGTAAGACAAGTGGGCTCTGAGATGTGTGACTGGCTAGAAATACTGGGCAATCATCTCCTCATTCTGGGGACAACATATACAAATCCTAGTAAAAGGCCAAGAGGCTAACATCTTTGACACCTTAGATTTGGAATTCTATTTAATTTGTCACCCACTCCTCAATTAAGATGGCACCTTCTTTGCCTGGTGCTAATAGAAGGCTCATTGCTCCTGCCACCAGAATACTGTGTGTTTGCTCAGCAGTGTGCCTTTGTTACAAGGTGCTGGATGGCATGCTGAAAGGGACAGAGAACAGAGACTAACCCAGATTATTGGAATGGGCTATTTGGTGGATTTTACGACTGATTGTTAGTAAAAGTTAGTATGTTTGCAGAAATTGGTCTGTAACTTATTTGGGTTTTTTGGTTTGGTTTTTGAACCAACTACTTGGTAGCAAAGTTGTAAGAGAAGAGACACATAGTGTCTACCTATCTTTTATTGTCAAGATGAAAATATTGACAGAAATCCCCTGACAGGGGCACCTGGGTGGCTCAGTCGGTTAAGCGACTGCCTTCGGCTCAGGTCATGATCCTGGAGTCCCGGGATCGAGTCCCGCATCGGGCTCCCTGCTCCGCAGGGAGTCTGCTTCTCCCTCTGACCCTCCTCCCTCTCATTCTCTCTGTCTGAAATAAATAAATAAAATCTTTAAAAAAAAAAAAAAAAAGAAAGAAATCCCCTGACAACTGTTGAAAAAAAAATTATCTTTGGTCAGATCACAATATCAGTCTATGGATTAGAAGATGACTCAGGTCCAGTTTTGCCAGAGAAAATAGGTTGTGCTACAGTAATAACCAATCTCCATTCTGGTCACTTCAAATGACAAAGGTATATTTCTCACTCATGCTAAATGTCTATTACAGATCAGCAGAGGAGCTCTGCTAATCATAGTGACTCAGGTAAATAGAAAAATAGGGTAGCCTCCATCTCAATTATGGAGAAACATACAGGAAAGGTGAAGGAACACTGGTGATTAAATGTTCTGGCCCCAAGTACAATACTTACGGCCCTCAACTCCTTTACTGGCCCACTTAAATCACAAGGAGACTAGGAAATGCATTACAATTCTATCATGTGTCCAGAACAGGGGAGAATCAGAAATATTTAACAAATTTTTAAAAGTACCAGAGCAATTCAGTGTCTAAAATGGAAACTGAGTTTTTCTGTTTGAATATATCCTAAAGTTGCAGTATATCCTAAAATGGTACTTTTTGGAAAAAAAAAAAAAAGATAATTAAATTTGACTTTGCTATTGCGTTCCTGAACTAGAGACCAAAATCTTTATGACTGAAATAAATTCTGTTCTAATGTAAGTAATGTAGAATATGAGTGAGCAGGTTTAACTATATACATGATATAAACAGTCATTAAAATTTTTTGCAAAGGGAGATTCTTAAAAAGGATAAAAAGACTATACTTTATATTTACACACTATAGCAGAAGTGGCCAAATCTTTATGTGCATACTAATAACAAGGAGTATTTGTTACAATGCAGATTTTTGGACCTTGGGCTAATATTATTATTTAATAGGACTAGTATTTAAGTGCAGGATTCTACATTTTAAAATACACCCATTTAATTCTGCTGCAGGTAGTGCTGAGTCCTGGAACCAGATTTTGAGAAGAGTTGGTTAGAGCTAACTGGTTCCAAGAAGCAAAAAGGGTAAGCATGAAATTGAATTGGGGGAAAAGCGAGTAGGGCTTTAATCATTTCATGGCATATGAATTTATTTAGTTGCCTAAATTATATTATAAAACAATGTAACAAGAGAACATCTGACTCAGCAGTCTCAGCAAGATGAACAGCCATGCATTGACATTGCTTCTCTGATTTGCATGAAAATTTTGAATAACTGATATGTGATTAATCTCCATTTAAATTATGAAGAACAGGGGCATAACCATTCTCTTTACAGACAATTCCCAAAGTAACATCTCTAGTCCAGACTCCTCTCCTGAGTGTCAAATTCAAATATCCAACTTCCAACATGAAATCTCCATTTGGATAGACCTAAGAGACATCTCCATCTTCACATCTCCAAACCCAGATTCTTGACACTTGCCTCCCAAACTTCTCCTCCTGAAGCCATTTCCATCTCAATCAATGACAATTCTTTCAGTTACCCAGATCAGAACCGGGAGGCCATCTTTGGTGCATCTTTTTCTCAACTGTTTTCTCAACCAGTCAGCAAAGCCCCTCAGTGATTTCTTTGGAGATGCCTTCCAGAATCTGACTACTTCTTATCATCTCCTTCACCCTTGTCTAATCTATGCCACCATCATCTCTTACTTGAACTGTTATAACAACCTCCTAGTGTTCTCCAAGATGTGCTGATAAATGTTTATTGATAACTTTATAAATAATAAATATTGATAATGTTATAAAAGAAAGAAAAGGAAGGAGAGAAAGAAAACAAAGGAAGGAAGAAGAGGAGGAGGAGGGATGAAGGAAGGAAGGAAAGAAGGCAAGTAAGCAAGGACAAAATGAAGAAGGGGCAGAGAGAGAGAGAGAGAAGAAATCCCTAATTGACAGCTTTTGCAGAATTGCATGGTGTAAACACTCCCACCATGACTAATTGAAAGTGACATGACTATGTGTCCTCAAAGAGGTAAGCACAGTGACTTTTTGGGAGCTGGAGGGAGTGAATTCTAGCATATCACAGGTTCTCCCTTCTTTCACCCTTCCCAGTTAATCTTCTTCACCATAAGGCAGCAAGAGTGACCTGAATCTGATGACATCACTCCTCAGCCCAAAGCCTTCCAGAGACTTGCCATTTCATTCAGAGTAAAATCTCAGATCTTAACACAGACTCTGAGGTCTGTGCATGATAGTGCTCAGGGCCACCCTGTGCTCTGTGGTCCCACCGACTCCTACCCTTGCCTGGCTCATGGCCCTCCAGGCACCCGGGGCTCCTCCTCACTTGACCTTAAAAATACCAAGTATGCCCCCACTTCAAGGCCTTTCCACTTTCAGTTCCCTCTGCTCAAAATACTTTTTCCTTAGATGTGTCTCTCCCTTACTTCCTTCTGGTCTTTGAACAAATAGCACCTAATCAGGGGCCCCTGCCCTGAACATCTGATCTAAAATGGCATAACCCCCTTCTCCCTTTAATCTTTCAGCTTGCTTTATTCTTTATAGCACCTTTTACCACCTGATGTTTATACATATAGGTAGATATTATCATCAATATTTATTACTATCTGTTTCCTTAAGGGCACACACATCAGTTCAGTTCCTATTTTCCTATCCCCAGTTCCAATGACACTGTCTGTCACATAATGAACTAATAAAATGGTATTGACTAAAGAGACATACAACATATAAGCAAATAAACGAAGAAGGTAATTTTAGTCATCAAAAGTGCCATAAAGCAAATAAAGGAGTGTGGCGAGTGATCCCATGGGGGGTGCGGTAGCCAGTGGGTGGTGACTATCTCAAGAGATGATATTTAAACTAAAGTTAGAATAACAATATAATTAGTACAGCCTGCACATAAAAATTCATTATAGCATAAAAGAGTAGGAGCAGCTTTGTGGATGATTTTAGGGTTTTAAAAAGAAACAGGTAAAAGAAATGAGTTGTTGGATGTGTTCTCAAAAAGTACACATTGACTCCTAAAATGATGGAATAAAAAGATAGTATTTCATTTAAAGGAGAAGGAAAAGGAGGCAGAAAAGATCACCCCTTCTCATGTCCCACCCTGAAGGGGGGACAGAGAGGAATAGAAAAATCAAGGGGGGATTCTTTTTTTAAAGATATGTTTATTTATTTTAGAGAGAGAGAGAGAAAGCACAAGCAGGAGGGGCGGAGGGAGAAGGATAGAGAATCTCAGGTAGACTCCGTGATGAGTCTGGAGCATGACACTGGGCTCGATCTCATGACCCTGAGATCACAGCCTGAGCAGAAACCAAGAGTTCTATACTTAATCAACTGGGCCACCCAGGCGCCCCAAAGGGGAGTACTTATATTTGGACAGATCTTTATACTTTCAAGGTTTATGATTTTCAGATTTATTTACCATATTTATCTCTCACAATGACTTTGAAAATAGGCAGAGTTTATTATTCCCATCATGAAGAAAAAGTGTCTAAGACTCACAGAGGTTCATGCTTTCTCTAAGGTCAACAGACTAGCAAGATACTGAACGAGGATTACCTGGCAGCCAGGTGTCCTCACACAGTCCATTATACTGTACCCGGTATGCTATGCCACCTTGATAAAAACTGGCAGAAGATTACCTGGAGGTCGCCAATCTACACTATCTGAACTCAGTTCTTACAGTGGGTTTGTGTTTAAATTCCAGCTGACTTGAATTAAAGGTTGACTTCAAATGCATGGCCAAAAGGCCAACAGTAACATTAACCTTCAAAGATTCCTTCATGTCCCCTCTACTGAGTACAAACTCCTGGAGCTGGCAACCAAGGCCATCACAGGGTGACTCAGACGGGAATTTCCAGCTTTTCCTCACACATACCCTAAGAAAAATTTTAAAACTTTTTTGCCCATGCCAGATCACTTGCCCAAGTCACTCACCATGAAGAAAAGCAAAGAGGGGAGAAGGTATGACTTGCTTCACCTGCAACATCCACCCTTTCCTTCCTCTCATCTTTTTCTGTCACAGTTTAGCCATCTTTAAGAAGTCTTTGCAAAGGCCTCAAATCAGCTGTGTTTTTCATTCTTCAAGCATTCTTCAAAGTCTGATGACACCAGTCATATCCTGCCTTATACTACAGTTACTGGAGAAATTGTGAGATATCCCATTCCTCAAATAGAATATCATTGAGGTGAAAAAAGGACTGTCCTTTCTCTTGCTTCTTCAATTTTATATTCCTTTGCAGGGAGTCTTCCAAATAGTGGGGAACCAATGAATACTTGTAGAATTGGATAAAACTGATTTTAAAAATGCAGCCTTCAGATTAATGACTCCAACACTCTACTGAAGGCAGAAAGAAAGATATGAGAGGTACAGAGCACAGAGTGAAATCAATAGAAGAAATTATTTGAGAGAATGAAGAAAAGTAGAAGTAAGTACAAGAAGCCAATCATATATTCAGAACTGGCACAATGCATGGGGCACAGAAGCTACTCAATAAATACCTGTTGAATGAATAAATGAATGGCTGAACAAAAAGAGGGTAAATGAGGACAAAGAACTATTAAAAGATAACCTTAAAACTGGGTCCATCATTTCAAGCTAAATGGGCAAACACCAACAGAAATTAAGGCATCAAATAGACTATTCAAAGGATAGGAGGAAATATCTATCTGTATTACCTCTTCTCATGCTCTTTTGTTAGGAAGCATTTTCCTAATTAATTTAATCTGAACAACAGAAAAATTCCATAAAGAGGCAGGAGAAATATGATTCCACCCATTTTTAAATAAGGAACAAGGTTGAGAGGAAAAAGTCTCTAGGTCAAGATCAGAATTGAGGGCAAAGTCAAAACTTGAACCTCTTGGTTCTCTAACTCTTTGACATTCCATGCTCCACAGACCAGCAGCATTTGTCTCTCCTGAGGTCTCATCAGAAATGCAAAATCTCAGACTCCACCCCAGATGCCTGCATCAGGATATGAATATTAATATCTCTAGATGACCTTAAGTATCAAAGTTAACTGTTTACCTGATACAAAACTGTATACAAATCTGTCTGCTTTCATAGACAGATGGATAGATACAGCATTGTATATGACATACACCATGATATGATACCATATATGATATCACACATATTTCATAAATATATATGTACATATGCACACACCTATATTGCTATGTGTATACATATAACAATAGAGGAAACATCATATAGCTATTTTACCTTTAATTATTAATATTGAATATTATTATAAATATGAAAAATACTCAATATTATTAAATGATAATATGATTTTTGTAAGATACATGATAATAAATATAAATTAGAAAGGAACATAGTTTAGGTCCATGGATACATCCCTTAAAGAAAAGAAATATTTAAAGGAATGAGCCTCTTTTTAATTAAAGCAAAACTGAACAGTTTGTTGGACATATAAGGATTCAATCATGTCTTTGAGAAAAAAAAGAATACAAAAGGGAACACAAATATAGCAATATATCTGCTAGCAAGCACAATAGTTGGCATCCATTTATAAAAACAAAATACTGAGAGATGTTAACATTAGAGGGTTCTTGCACACACACACACACACACTCATACACAAATATACACAAAGAAAATAGCTAAGTAGAATGGTTTGATGCTCAACCAAAATAGCAAGATTGTGACATGCAAATTAAGGGAAATTGCTTTCGGTGATCTTTTGTTAGTAATAACAAACAATAATTTTTGGAAAACAAGGCAATAATGGAGTCTAAACACAGCTTATTATAAACACATGTACACCTCATGCTTTAGATAAAAGAATGAGCAGGAGGAGGAAGTTCATTTCCCCTTTCAGAAGGGTGAGACATTGTTTTTACTTCGAATTTTTTTTTAAGGTTCAGACAAAGCATTTCTTAAAAAGTGGTTGAAAGTTCAGAGCTAAGTTTCATATTCAGTCACTAGAGTTTTCCAGTGTGAAGATTTCTGCATATATATTTTCATTAAAGATCTTACATCAAATAGTCAAAACCCTTCACGTGGAAGTATCTTGCCTTAATGTTATTTTCAAGTTGTGAAGTACTATTTGAAAGAAAGAAGAGTTCCAAATTATGTGACTTGGGAAAAGAATTTTCCAGTCCTAAAATTATGTATCATATTCAAGATGGTTGTTATGATGAGAAAGTAAAACCTCCAACAACTTTTGATTGGCTTTAGAGTTCTCAGAAGTATAATATTAGTTATGTTCAAATAATTTTTTCCAACTATCAGAAACATCTTACTCAAGGAGGACACAAACATGTGTGTCATACATATACACAACACAATACTGTCTACATTGAATGCCTGTGGCAATTTACATTGGGTTTAGAACTGATTATGTTTATCATATGACATGCTGAAGTATCCTTTGAGAATCCTGATATTATGTGAACTGCTTCCTTGCATTCACAAATAGGATGCACAGCTAGTTTCTATACTTTATCTGTCTTTGCTAACTCTTTACTTAGGTCTATATTAAGAATCATGTCCTTACCATCTTGACCATATTGTTCATAATTGTATTTATAGATACGGAGCTCTCTGTGATGCACCAACACCTATATTGTGCTGGGAGTTGAAAATAGAAAGTATAAGAGATTAAACTTGGAGAATTCTTGGCATTTGTAATATAGGTGTATATTAGATTTAAAGGAGATAAAGTTATATTAAAATGGTTTTCTCTCATGATAGCTGCACATTTAAGCGGCCTTCTTCTCGCACTTGACTATGGGCTCCAGAAAGACAGAGATCATGTATTAACCATGTCTGGATCCTAAAAGTATCTTTGGACACAATACTTGGACCAAAAATAGGCACTCAGATTAATGAACTAATCTGAGGGCCATATACGCTGAAGTGCATAGTGTTTGGGGTGCATGTGATTGAGAAGGTAAATTAGAACCATAATATAATTAGAACCATAATATAAGTCATCCCATCTATTTCACAAAGTAGATCCCAGAGAGACTTGAAAATATATCACCGTAGAACTCATTTCTTCAAGCAAAAAGGCCAAAAAATAATCCATTCATGGATTACTATAAATAATTTATTCATATAAATATATATTTATATGGATTTATTATATAATATAAATATATATGAATTTATTATATATTTATATAAATATAAAATATATTTTAGATATTTTGAACATATATTTATACATAAATATATTTTAATATATGAATGTACATTTATATAAGTATTTATAAATAAATTTTATAAATAAAATAATTTTTATCAGCATATCTCATTTTATTTTTGTAAATAAAATAAATTTATTTATAAAATAACTAATTCATGATTTCACCAAATATTTATACTTATAATCCACCCATATTTAGAGATTTTACCTGTAACCCACCCAATTTTTTATAAAAATTCACTGATAATGAAGTGAGTCGAAGTTAGAGACCCATTTAAAAGATGTCCGGAAATTTTCAGACCCTATTGTCACTCACTTAAAAATTAACTGACAGTTATATACCAGTGTATATAAATACTTTGTTAGAAAAGAGATAAAGGAATAAACAGAGATATTTATTCAGGTAAATTAGAAAAGTCAGAAAGATAAATTATCTGAATTCCTGATATAAAAGCTAAATATTTAAGGAAAATTTACAATGTCTAATATTTTCCACAGCTCTCCCTCTCTTTTGTGTCTAATCTACATAATTAATTTAAATAGTTTTGTATTTTAAACAGGTTGATGAATAGAAAACTTCTAAACTTATTGACCTGTTACTGGTTATAATTTACCTACAAAGACGGATTCAGAGAGGAAATTAGGCAATAGTGTGCTGGTGGATGCTTAACAACAGCTTCTAAAAAAAAGATTAAAAAGGCCCTAATTTGCAGTATTGGCCGATTTCTACGGTGCAAATACTTCTGCTATATCCAATTTCAAGCCAAGAGAAGGATATCTCTTTAAGATGGAATTTAGAAAGGAATCATTACAATGAGCTCATCCAAGATGGTTTTAGCTAAGCTAGCTTCAGCACATCATTGAAATTAGGCCGTATTAAATTAATAAATATTTTATGGGGAAGTTGATTAAATGCATACATCCATATAAGTTCATAAGTATTCATGAAAAAATTAAGTAACTTTGGAAAATATGCCCCTCTTAGGGATACACTATATACATTAATTTTTGATTGCCCCAGAAAGTATTGCATATGAACAATCCATTTAACATTGTTTAATATAGCATCTCTCTCATACGGATTTGACTCCAGGGCTTTTGTTTTTGTTTTTGTTTTTGTTTTTGTTTTGTTTTGTTTTTGGTCCCAGAACACCAAAGTAACATCTTTTAGAATAATAGTGTTTTTTAGAATCTCATTTGGGAACTGTGGCTCTGGTTATTCACTTCTAGTCTCATTGGACACATAGCAGGCATTCAGGAATCACAGTTTACTGATAAAAGGTACTTATTTGTGTAGAAAGATCAAAACAAAAAGGTAAAAAAAAGATCCATGAGTAAGTAGAGGAGATTCTGTCCTGTCTTTTATGAGACCAGATTATGTTTAGATAATTGTTTCATTAGTGCAATTGCAGGTTTATTCATTTGTTAGACATTTTATTGAGCATCTACTATATTCAAAGCACTATGAGACACTAAAGCACTGGAAAATTTCAGTCTTTTTATTTTAAATGCTCCATTAGGTAAGGCAAATTTAGTTTTTCTTTTTTTGATTTTGCAGTAAGAAAGGCAAAATACACTAATTGTTCTAAAATTTAATTCTAAGGAATATTTAAGTCCAACACATCTTGATAAATGAGCAGAGTTTTTGTTGCAAACTCCATGTAGTATGGACATATTACTGAGCTATTGAGTACTTCAGATATAGAGAATCTTTTTTAAGAAAAGAAGCTGTCATTTCTCCCCTAAATACTCAGTATGAAGTGTCCTATCTGCATATTAATGTGTTAAAATAATAGTGTTTTAATAACTATCAATCTGATTCCATGACAATGTCTCCAAGTGTTTACATATATCCACATTTAGCAAGTTAGAGTAATTTATGTTCACACATAAATATTCATAAAACTGAGTATGTTTTGAAAAACAAAAGAGCAAGATTAATGGCTAAATGTTAACTGAAAAAAAAACCCAGCTATTTTGCAACAGATTTCATGCAAAGTCTCATTTTTTTTTAACTACAATTTGAGTTATCATGCAATATGTAAACCTTAGTGCATTTGCTTTTGTTTTGCTTTCCTTTGGAGAATTGACAGGTAGATTTTTCCACTGAAGAAATAACTGGCACTTGAGCTTTGCCAGCCAGTATGATCTGTTGGTATATCAAAGAAACTCTGATGTTGAATTATCTTAGCAGTGAGTAAATTATTAAAAAAAAAAAAACAACTATAACATCCTTTTAGATAATACGTTCATTACTTATAACAGTGTGTGAATTACTATAGTAAAATAGTGATACCACAGTAGTTCATTTTTTTACCCCATGCGCTTTTCTCACCATCCAAGCATAGAAATTAATGTATCTCAACACATCGAAAGAAATAAAACCGCATGCATATGTTTAGCCATGAACCTAGCTCAAAACACGGGATCAGTATGGAGGAACACGCCAGAAAATTACCCTCTGATTTCTTAATTAAGAGTATAAAATTGTGGCTATTCATGGCCACCAACACTTAATTGTCTTTGTAAAGCTACAAGATAATTTCCCTTCAAGGTAAGTATTTAAAATGAGTATCTCCATACCACCAGACCATACAGTGCTCATTTATAGTACTATACAAAGCTTCTGAATAATAAATTTAATGAAAGTTGTTTTATGCCTTGCCCTTTAGAGCATTCCTTCCTCTTTCATCCTCTAATTTTAACAATTTGCAAACAAAAATTTCTCAAAGGATAGATTGCAAAGATCTATAGTTAACTGTACGTCACTGGAAGGTAACAAATGTGAGTTCTTCCAATATTTAGTTACGGTACATTGTTAGGGGGATGTCTTATCTATGTTAATTATTCACATATCTGCATTTTGTGTCGTTATTATAGAACTATCCTCAATAATACAGAATATGCTACATTTTAGATTTGTTCAAATTTTTATTCAAGTAGCATCAGCTGCTAGTATGTCACATTACAAGAGCCAACTTAACAACTAAATATCTCGCAGAAAGGGAAAAAAAAAAACTTTTTTATTTGAGTCTACAGATTCATTGAAGTAGCCAAGCAACAAATAAAATATAAATGCATGAATTAGAAACAGAACTATTGTTGGAGGCCAATGGTTTTGACATAGATTGAATTTTGACTATTACAAAAGACAGAGGAAACCCCACACTTGCTTAGAACAGTAACACGACACCAAAGAAGTTTCTCACCAAATCTCCTACCCTTCCTCATGAGATCTAAACACAGAAATAAACATAAACATGGGAAAATCCAGGGCAGGAAATCAAAGAGAATCAGGTCAGAGAGAGAGATTCACAAGAACATATATTCAGTGTCATAGTCCAGCAAAAAAAAAAAAAGGGAACTATTTCTAAATGATATCCATAATAAAGCTATAGAAACAGGACTGTACTGTACGTGGTCCTGCCATGGGGAGGTGGGTATTATCTTGACCCTTGACCTCTTCTCACACAAGAGCCTGAGAAATGAAAATCATGTTTCTCATCGCTGTTTGTTTTACACAAATTCACTGTCTTTATTTAAACTGACATAGAGGGGGGAAAGAATTCTATTCTGAAATAGCCCAAGTCAGGTTCTTAACAGTCATGTGACTTTTTTTTCTGCCACTATGTGCTCCGTATCATTTTACTCTGAAATAACTATGTGGATTTCAGCTCAACCTGCCTTTGCTTATAATGCATGGCATACCCCGTGAGGGAGCCTGAGAACAGACTCCCTTGAAAAGCAAGGTTCTCATAGTTGGCCTGTAACCATGGAAGCAGATGCCGGTTTCTTCTTACCCCTGCTTACCTCTTTGCAGCCTCGAGCTGCTCCCTATTGTTAAAAGGGGTACGCCTTGATTTTTCTTCATCGTGACCGAATTTGCCTCTTCTTCAAAGGGCATGATGCTGCAGGTCATTGGTCTAGACTGTTTGCACGGTCCAGAGAACAGCCTTGATGTAACCCTTGCTCCGTCTGAGCCACGCCACCAGCCGTGCATCTGTAGACTGTAGAGGACATTGGAGATCTGTATTTGAAAAGAAGTCTGTCTGATTTTGCCATTGTGCCTTTTCACTCATCGATCGAATGAATATCGAACCTTCTGTCGTTGCATGTGTGAAATAGATAGCTTAGCAAGCACTTTTGTGCCCAACCTGTGCTGTGGGCCAAAAGGTTTTCCTTTAGTCTCAAGAATTTTTTCTTCAGACTTTATGAATTTCCTGTTAGCTTAAATTATTTATATGCTGTTATCTTATCCAACTGTTATGATGACTATTTGAGTTAATTCATCAGCAGTGACTTTCTTTTGCTATTAGAAGGAGTACTTTCTTTTCTGCCAACTATGGTTTGTTTTTTTTCTTTTTCTTTTGTAGCTTTTTAAGCTCTTCTAGCTTAACTTATTCGTGAATACACGTGGTATCAATGTACCCTGTTAAGCCAAAAAGTTGAGATATCTTTTCAAGACGATGATTAGATGATGTCTATCATTTAACAGATTTAATTCCAGAAAGGTGAACTTGAACTGCCTCAAGGTAATTTCAGTGATTTGTAAGAGTAAGTAAATCAAATAATCACATTGATTTTAAGTTAAACAAAATGTTTGATAAACTCTGTGAATGGGAAAAATTTTCTTTGTTTTTCCCCTTTTAAAAATTTGTAAAAATGTTAGTCGGGAGTATTGAAATATACTTTAAGGCATATAAATTTACTACTGTGATTTGGTATGTTAAACAAATACCATATATTTATGATATGTATCTTATGACATGATTTAATTAGAAAGTATGCAATATGAAAATACATTGTTTACATTTCATTTTTAATACAATTCACTGCTTGTCCTCAGTAACTGATGTTAACAATAACCAATGGCAACTATACCACCTGCTCATTCTTAAAATGTATTCTTTTACTTAAAAAAAATTCAGAGCCACTTCAAAATGCCTCATAAGCTGATCTTCAGTATCCTGCTTAGCAAGAATTGTCTGTGTGTCATCAGTTTTGTTTTGTTTTGTTTTAAAAAAACCACTATGTCATACTTCAAGGCATACCTATTTTCTCTAATTGCCACAGGCAAAGGGGAGGTCCATGACAGAATAAAGAAGGTTATTGTGACAGATGAAACATAATTCACAATGAGTACTCTTTTTATCCAGCCTTAAGAAGAGGATTACTTCCAAGCTGAATTTGGTGGCAGAATGCAGGAGCTGATTTTATTAACATATAAGGACAGGCCAAAGGCAGAAAACCTGTTTCTCTTCAGCTGGGTGGTGGTTATTTTGTGTGTCTGTTTGGGGGTCTTATTTGGCTCACCTCAAATAGAAGAGATGCTGGACAGAAGACAGTCTGAAGAAGCAGAGGGAGTAGGTGGGGAGGGTAGGAAATAAGAAACTTAAAGCAATAAAAGTTGGGGTTTTCTATACTAGAGAATGAAAAATGATGGGTTAAATATATTTCTACATTCTTTGGCATGCACATGAAATAAAGTCATACTTTTTTTCAACAAACATATGAGCTGCAAAAGTAGGTAAATTTTATTTCATAAACTTAACTTACATTTCTTTAGATAATGATTTTTTTTTTGTCTTTCATATTCTTAATCTCAAATGGTTTGCTAGATTTCCAGATGCTGTTTAGTTTTATATGAGGGCTTAATACTAACCTTCAATTAGGTAGGTATGTGTTTATTTGGATATTTTACTTGCTTTCAATTGTTTGTTTTGTTTTACATGACAGGGCTTTTATTTGATCTTTATGGAATTTTTGTATTCACATATAAATAATTTTTTCTTTCTCTTTCTAATGAAGTCAGATTTTAAATTAACTCAAAGATGGGCAAAAAATTGTACTTGATAAACATCTATACATCATAAGAAAATTCCAGACTATAAAATCTATTGCATTTCATTTGTTTTAAATGGAGTTTTGTTTACATTAACCATTTTGATTTTGTTATTCCTGAGAAAAAATGTCTCTTGCTTTATTTTCAAATACTTCATAGGAGTTGTAGTTGAAGTAGTGTTCTATTTGCAAAAGGAAAAGTAAGCGAGCGGTTGTTCTCTGTCTGCTAGTACATCTACTGTTACAGAACTTACAACAAAGTGCTATTTTTCTGCTATGTTCTTGTCAATCATGGTTTGTTATTCCAGAAAGTGAAAAAAATCCAAATTCTAAATTGAGGTCTTTCTCAATATAATGGATTTATTTCATATTTCAAATATTGTAATGAATAATTCAGATACAATGAATTTATGTAGGTATTTTGTGGAAGAAGGCATAAAAAATCATAATCTACACTTTTTCTTTCATATATATATTTAAAGCACAATAATATGGTTCTTTTCTATATATCAAATATAAGACTTATATTAACTAAAATGATTTTGCTTATTTAAGTTGGCTTTGTAGCTAAAAATTTTATAAAATATGCAATCAGATTCTTTCATCTTAAATTGGTTAACACTGTTAACAAACACTTATTACTACATTAAACATTTGCTTCTATTAACCGAGTTTTCATTTCTCTTTATGCTGTGATTGAATGGTTACTGTTCAAAAAAACCCAGTAATCTAAAAATAACAAATCAACTATTCTAAAACTTCAGAAAATATAAGAAATCATATAATTATTATCTGTTGATTGAAATAGAAATCTTTCCCTATACCCCCTTAAAAAAAATGCTGAAATAAATCACTTAGTAGGGAATACTTTAAAATGTTCTTTTACATGTTTTTGTTGATACAAATAAGAGATAATCTTTAAACAATATAAGAATTTCAAAGTGAAAATATAAAAATATGTATACATTTATTATTGCCAGATCATCTACAGAGATTTTCCATTTGTAGTTTTTATATCATTGCTCATATTTACTCTGTAGAAACATGCCAATGCACAGACCTTTTGCATTTGATAAAATTTTCCACTTCTGTTCTTGTTTCATAATTATTGCTTTATATCACTTATTTGAAATAACCTGTGTGATTTATTATTACAACATATGAATGAAATTAATGAGGATTAAAGTGATATTTTTAATTAAACATAGGGGAAAGAAGAAAACTTTAAGAATGAAGAAGTTGATACAGAAATTATTTAAATGTCCACAGTAGAAATTTTTCAAATAATAGGTTTTATTTTATGCATGGTTGAACTGAAAATAAAATGGGGTATGTTGCATGATCATATCTAAAAGCAAAATTCATTTGCACTACCTGAATATTATATATTTTTATAGGAAAATAATTCTATTAGTCTGAGGATGAGATTTTCTTTTGCAATTACATGACAGGCTTTTTTTTTTTTTAATAACATCATTCAACTTGAAAGTGATATCGTTATATATTTTTTTTAAATTAAGCTGTGTATTCAGCACAGTGTCACAAAAAAATAACAAACATAGGGGTAAGTATATTGGATTTTCATGTACGGTCTTTACAGAGTCAATCCGTCTTATTTAAAATGTATTTCCTGTGTTTCAGGGCAGAACGTTTTTCATATCGCTTTCATCTTCCTCCCCCTCCCTAAAACACATTTTGCTATAAACTTCTGCACCAATCACTAGGAAAGACACAAACAGCAGTAGCAGTTCGGGAAGCAGCCCTGTGAATGTAAAAAATCACAGACTTTGATTTTATAAGACAAGTTGGATAGGAGTCAAAACTGCCACATGCGGTGTGAAAAAATGCCACCCTGGTGTGAACAAAAGGTTTAAAATGGAGTCAAGAAGCATGCAAGCTCGATGTCTAAGCCTTTCCTGTGAATTGTCTACCAGAACCTGCAGGGTATCAAGTCGGCTGGAAGAATAGAGCGCTCTTGGAAGCTACAACTGAGAAACATAGGCAGTCAAATGTGTTAGTTCTTGTTTTTTTTAAATTTTGTTATGTTTTGTTTTGTCTCATCTAGGCATCATTATACTAAACTGTTTTACCCAAAACATAAAACAAATCCCAAAAAAGTCACATAATGTGTGAAGAAACTGTTGCTTACAAATGAATTGTTAGATTTTTTTTTTTTTTGCGTTCCTTCATTTATAGCAAAGTAAGTTACCAACTGTATTTCATATTTAGATTCCTTGTTTTGTCGGCCTGAGTTTTATTTACTGAAGGGTGAATAGGGGAAAATGCTCATAAAATCCTGAATACTAGAGTAAAAGAAAATCTAATTATAGTACTCATGCATGACTATCTTCTACATGATCACAATGGAGGAAAAAAGCTAACAGTTCACTATTGGAAACAAGTATTTCATATCTTAATAAATAACACAAGGATAATTCTGAATGAATATGCAACAGAAACAGTCCTTCAGAAGAAATACTACTACCTTATACTAATGTTACACCTTTAAAAATTTACTCCACAGCCAAAACTGTTTGTTAACCAAAAAATAGTCAAATAGATCCGGACTTAAACAATCATCATTTACTTAAATAACTAAAAAAGGCAATTCAGTTTTAAGGACAATTAAAATGTATACCACTGTGTCATAACCCCCACTTCAATAATCTTAATTTGTTTATAAAGCCACATATGAATGCTAATTACATGATAAGTTATGAATAGCGTTTAAAGAAAGTAACATTTCCTATGTGATTGTGATCTAATCAATACAAACACATCTAAATGCAGCAAGAAACATCTTTGATGAGCATTGAAAAGATCCTTAAACTTAGAAGCCGGTTTTATTACATTTGCATCTTATCTCTTATTAAGGATTGGGTCTAAAGCCAGCAAATCCCATTGGTTATGAATGCAGGTCAAGACAGGAACATTTTTCTATTTACTCTTTGTAACACTGGATAGAAATCAATCTGTTACTTTCATTACAACCACACAATCAATTCCATTTAAAGTATAATACAACAGCCAAGTCCAAGGACAATATGGATCCTTGGGAAAAGCTCATACCATTTGCAGGGCTGTATTTGATATAGCTCCTGGCGAACTGTTTTCTTTCTAATTAGTGTACATGGTCATTTAAACCAAACATACCTAAACTGGTTTTGCAGTGTAGAATCTAACCAAAGATAAGAGGACTGTTTTTGTCAAAGTTGCATTAAAAAAAAAAAAAATCTTTTTTTTTAAACAGTAAAAACCTCACAAGGAAAGATTCTGTCCACATTGTCTCTAATGTGAACAAAACATTATTATAGAGCCATTTTGATATTTCGAGAAAAAAACTGCACATACCAAAAATTCTGCCTTGAAATTAACATAGGAAATCCTTATTTCAAATGTCACCATCCTCTCATGTCTCAATAAATGACTTTTTTTCTAATCGATCTTTTCTGGCCTCAAAATTATCAAGATCTCTGCTTCTAGGAGTTTTCTTGCACAAAGCACAGCTCAGTAAACAAAAGAAATACATCCACTGTGTACTCCATTTACCCATAATAGAATCATCGCTTCAATTACTTTTAAATATCAAGACTAAGATCATCTTCATGTTTATAAATTACTTGAAAGCACAAGCTAAACCACTGTGCACCAACATTAATGGTAGTTGAATGAATTATTTTCTCTTGATTTTATAAATGAGGATATTTTCCTTTTTCGCATCAGGTTTAAGCATTTCAATTTACATAGTCTTCTGATTTCCGCAAACATACAGTAAATGGATATCCTCAAGAAGAGCACAACTTACAATTATCTCCGATATAATCTTTAAAATACGTGTGCTAGTCAAATGCATTCTGTCCCTTCCATATAAGAGGGATAATTCAAATTTAAATCAAATCCCTCTTGATTGTTTCACTAAAAAAGACTATGTCATTTATGCAAATGGCATGATCTTGAAATTTTGGAGTTTGGAAAAGTTTTCTCCACTTAGAAAAATAGATTTTGGGCGCCCGTGTGGCTCAGTTGGTTGGGTGACTGCCTTCGGCTCAGGTCATGATCCTGGAGTCCCTGGTTCGAGTCCCGCATCGGGCTCCCTGCTCGGCGGGGAGTCTGCTTCTCCCTCTGACCCTCCCCCCTCTCATGTGCTCTCTCTCTATCTCATTCTCTCTCAAATAAATAAATAAAATCTTTAAAAAAAAAGGAAAAATAGATTTCAAATTTAGTGTCAATATTTCATTCTTTCTGCAAAACTGAGGACATGCTTCTCTGTCACCATTCAATATTGTAACTGTTGTTAGTGAATTCCCCTTCTAGTGACAAGAAGTAGTTCCTAGGACTGAGCTCTCCTCAAACACAGCCTATAAGTAAGCTTTGAGATGAGATATGAGGGTACTCCCATATGTTCTAAGGGGCCTTAAATGTTTCTGAACAGAAAGGGGTGTGTTTAGTGCTATATTCCCTGCATAAATAAGCATAGGCCAATGAACCCAATGTCAGAGTCCCCAAACATACTGTCACTGCCTAGAAGACACTCTTCTTTACTTCCATTACTCAATTTCTGATGGCCTTTAGTGGCCTTCAGACTACTGTACAGTTTTGTTTTCCTGTTTCCAATGCCTTCCACCACTGAGAGCATCTAACCCCATTTCCCTGCTCTCTGGTCTACCTGCCAGGCTACCCTGTTCAGACTGAGCAAGCACGACACTCACAGATGATTTGCACAAATCATGCTCTGGGCCCCAGTAAACGTAGAGTAAATTTGGGATGCAGAGGTCAAAGACAGGCAGGCCAAGCCTCTGACAGCAACTCAGAAGACACCAGGATGGACTATGACAGACAGAGGCATTTCAGAGTAAAGGTTAGCTTGGGTCATTCGTAATACAATCACTTAAAAAAGCAGAATAGTCATTTCAAGTAGGGAGGCCAAAACTTAAAAGGAAGATGGATATCACTTTCAATTTTAAGCACAGGCAAGTGAACTAAAAAACCTCATGTGCTGATTTGTATATGTTTATTAGTTTTTATTTTAACTGTCATGTTCTTTTTAAATGTTTCTAAAGATACCCAGGGAGTTCCTAAAAACTATAGCTTTTAAACTTGCATTCCCGACATGGTATTGTGGTATTTTAAGTTTTTTGGGGTTTTTTTGTTTTTGTTTTTGTTTTAAGAGAGAGAGAAAGAGAGACTAAATTTTAAGTAGGCTCCATGCCCAGTGCAGAGCCTGACTCGGGGCTTGATCTCACAACCTTGAGATCATTACCTAAGCCTAAATCAAGAGTCAGACGCTTAACCAACTGAGCCACACAGGTGCCCCTATTTTAAGTTTTGCATTCAACTCCATCATTTTTCCTTCTAAATGAGAGATTAACTTCCCAAAAATTCAGAAATGGGTTCATCCTTCATATTCTATCCAAATTTGTCTGGAATGCAGGACCTCCTAAAGGAAGATCAGAATCATTAGCTATATTTCCTTAGTTTGTTTTTATTTAACATTTGAAAAACAAATAGGGATAAAATGTAATTTTTTTCTTTTTACATTTAAATTTGTTCATGGAAGTTCAGTTTTCATTTATCAAATGATACAATACATAATGCTTTCTATATTGAAGGGAATTTTGAAGAAAACTAATCAATATAAATCACCATCAGGTTTCCATTGGATGCATTACATTCTGGTAAAAGTAATGAGCTTAAATTACTAAATCTCAAAAAGAAATCATAAAAAAAATATATATATATATATTTTTTAAAGATTTTATTTATTTATTTGAGAGAGAGAGCACATGAGAGGGGGGAGGGTCAGAGGGAGAAGCAGACTCCCTGCCGAGCAGGGAGCCCGATGTGGGACTCGATCCCGGGACTCCAGGATCATGACCTGAGCCGAAGGCAGTCGCTTAACCGACTGAGCCACCCAGGCGCCCATAAAAATATATTTTTTAAATGTCAAAATTTTATATATAATATTTCACATGTCACAAGATTATAGGCCCATACTAAATATGGCTATAATGTGCTTATAATATGTCTTAGTAAGCAATGAATACTTTATATGCTTTCATTATTGATCTGGACTGTAGGTGAAACCCCATCTATCAGCTATGCTGTTCTCTAATAAAAGAAAATATGTGTCATTGTGGTTTTGGGGAAAAAATATATCTTAGTCAATATTATTTCTCAAAGCAAAATCTCAGGTTCAAATCTATTGCTAGGAGCCCAGTACACTGGCTCATACTTCTCAATTTCTACTTAATAATTTAAAAAATACAATTGATGGGGTGCCTGGGTGGCTCAGTCAGTTAAGCGCCAGACTCTTGATTTTGGCTCAGGTCATGATCTCAGGGTGGTGAGACTGAGCCCTGTGTTGGGCTCAGCGCTCAGTGGGGAGTCTGCTTGAGATTCTCTCCCTCTCCCTCTCTGTCTGCCCCTTTCCCCACTCACATGCACTCTCTCTCTCCAATATAAATAAATAAATCTTTAAAAAAATTTTAAAATAAAATAAAAATACAATTGAGATATTTATAGTATTATAATCTTTGCTATCAAAACCCAATATACTTCAGAATATATTTCTAAAGACCATTAATTCTTTCATAGAATCGGACAAAAAAAGGTATATACAGTTTGAAAGTTTAATATGATAAACAATGTAAACTTGCAATAAATTGGCAACTGTTCTTTGGGGATGTGAATCATTTAATAGAGGCCTGCTCTCAAGACATTTCTAAAATAACTCACAGTATATTCTGTCAAGTAGTCCTTTGGTCTTAAATCTATTCATTCATTCAACTAATATTTTTTTTACTGCCTTTGTGCTTTCCCAGGTTCTGAGGACATTTATACATTCAACAAATATTGGTTGCATATCTATTTAGCACCATTCCAGGTGCTAAGTATGTAATTACAAGTTTTTTGAAAAATAATCACTTTTTTAAAGGACTTTTAAAGAGGATTTTGTGTTATGATGGAGAACAAGGAGAGTTAGAAGAAGAAGAAAGAGTTCCTACATAGATAGGATAGTCAGAAAAGGTCAAGGGGAAAGGTCTCCAGAGGCAATATGTGAAATGAAGTTTGAAAAATGAGAATGACCCAGACATGGGAAGAACAATATATAGTTTCTCTACCATAAAGAATAGCTGGTATGAGGACCCAGTGCAGAAAGTCTCAGTATATTAGAAGCAGTAAGAGGAGATCATCACTTCTAGAGCGTGACCAGAGAGCAGAGGAGGAGTGACTGAGGCTAGCTGGGGTAGGAGAGCAAGAAACTCACCACTCACAGACTTATAAGGCCACAGGGAAGAGTTTGAATTTATTCCCAGGGCAGTGGATACCTCCTGAGGCAGAGCCTCTCAGGAATGAGATATTGAGATATGATTTTTTTTTAACTTTCCTAGATTTGGAGACCATTAATTGTAATCCAATGTATCAAGCAGTAGTTCTTAACAATGTCAAAAAATAATCCCCGTGTCATTATTTGGTGAATAATTGAGGCCTTCTTATTCTTCTTAACTGAAAACTGCTTACTTGAGATATTTGTTTTTGGATTTTGTTCCCAGAAGCTAATGAAACAAGCAAGTTTCTAAAAGCCAGTGTTAACTTGGGTTACTCCGGTTATCAAGTAAGGCACATGATTCTGAAAACAAATATATTTTAACATTCTCTATCAAGAACAGCTATAGCTCCTGAGTTTGCCTACTCACATGGCAAAATAATTTACCAATGAGATTTTATTTAATTTTTTCTGTGCTTATGTACTTAATGGAGAAGTTTAAGGGCATCACACTACACATTAAAAAACACAGAATCAGGTATTTTACTCACAACTGAATGAATTGAATAGCACACATACATAGGTTGCTACTTTGTTACAAATAAACATGATATTATTTTCTACTGAACAATAATGAGTAATAGTCAATTAAAAAATCCGTTAAGTTTTTCATAATTTTTAAAAGCTAACTGATTAGACCTATTTGGGGAAGATAAAATATGTTCACTAAACCAAAAGGGGCAAAGCTCTAAAGATTGGATAAGCAGTTGGAATCATTATTAACAAGCTATGGCCAAGGCTACAACTTTGGAAATTAATAAAGCACAACTATTAAGCTAAATTACAAGGTGTTTCTGTTGAGATGTCTAATCACATTTCTTTGTACTTTTTCAACCCCTTAAAGACAAATCATTACAGCACTGTAAATGCTAGATATTAAAATACATGACTAAGAGCAACATGCTTTAAACTTACCATAAAAGTACTGTAGTTGACATTTTTAATCGGGGCCTCTCATTAGTGAAGTTTTCCCCAAACAAATAGCTTGCACCTCTTAAAAGAATAATATACAGATCATTCCTTCTGGAGATTTATGTTTAACCAGATATAAGATGAAATTAGGCTTTCAACAAATGCTTAATACACTTACACATAGAATTTTTTACTTAACGTTGAGAGTGCGCTTTTATAAATGCATTCAATATTTTGGTTTCCATTAAAAAGTTTTTTGATATGGGACATCTATACTAATCTTTATATACAGAAATGTTTCTTAAGTGTTCAATTTGATAAACCTAATTTAAAACCAGATAGTCAAAATTGTCACTTTATATAAGATCTTATCCATTTTATGTACATATCGATGCAACCATTAAAAGGTTTTACTGGGGTAACACAGTATGTAAGGGATATTAGATCACAAAGTGAGTTTCAAGACAGACTTCCTAATAGCAGGTTCAATGTAGGCGACTCACTGAAACTATAAAAGGCTCAGAATAAGGAGATACGAGAGGATTTTCCAAAGATGGCTTTGGGGAGCACTATACCTGTCCCCCCATCAATTTTAGCGATGGGGTTTCAGACTCTTGGAGAGCTGAAGTTGGGAGACAAAATGGAAATACTCCTGCCTGGACTACATAAGTGACACACATTGATGAGCTAGCTGCTTTCACGTCAGATCAAAGGAGAACTTCTTGCAATGTTGACATCTGCTTGAATTTCTAGAGTTTGTTTGTACAAAGAATGCATGAATGAGTACGGCCTGTGGACCAATGCAGTTCAGTTCCAACTATGAAAAGAAACTGCCCAAGGAAACACCTGGAAGGATAGTGGATGCCATAAGTGAGTTCGAGTGGAGTAGATCCCTCCAAATGCGAACTGAGGATGGCGCAGCTATGAGAGGAAAATCTATTACCTGATGCATGGGAAGTAGAGTAGAATGTTCCAAATAGGGGTTTCTGATGTGCATCCAAATGTGCCCTAAGAGCTTTAGACAACTATCCACCCTAGACCTTGGGAAGCCCACTTAAGACAATAACAGTAAAATGAATATCTCTTGGTACCCTCACTGATCTCTACTATAGCTTTGATACTATGTAGTAAAAACTACCCTTATGAAGATGCTAGAGGAGGAAATCAAGCCTGAGGTGGGAAGGTATCAGAGTTCTCCTTTCAGTTTCTTGGGCCATGGATACCCTAACTGCAGCAGATCCCCTCTGGGCAAAAGGGAGATGAATTTAGAGAGATAAGCAGTAGCCAGTTAATGTAAGGTTGGGCCATTTTTTTAAATTAGACTGTATTTTAGAGCAGTTTTAGGTTCACAGTAAAATTAAGTGTAAGGTGCAGAGATTTCCCATATACCCCTGTGCCCAAACATGCATAGCTTCCCTCATTATCAACATTACTCATCAGAGTGGTACTTTTTTTTATAACTGATGGACCTACCTTGACACATCATCATAAACCAAAGTCCATTCAGGTTCACTGTTCCTGTTGAGCATTCTATGGCTTTGGACAAATATATAATGACAGTTATCCACCATTATAGTATCATACAGAATAGTTTCACTGCCCTAAACATCCTCTGTGCTCTACTTATTCATCCCTCCCTCCTCCCTAATCACCAGAAACCACTGATCTTTTTACTATCTCTATAGTTTTTTCTTCTCCAGAATGTCATACAGTGGTTGGAATCATACAGCATGCAGCCTTTTCAGATTGTTTTCTTTCACTTAGTAAGTTATATGCAAGTTTCCTCCATGTCTTTTCATGACTTGATAGCTCATTTCTTTTCAGCATTGAATAATCTTCTATTGTGTAGAAGTATTGGGGGTCTTTTGTTTTTTTTAAAGAAAGTTTTCAATCTGTGTGCAATGGAAAGACCTTGTAAAGTTTTAAGAGGAGTGACATGATAAGATTTGTGATTTAAAAGTATAAATCTGGCTTCTTTATGGGGAAGAGGTTAGAGAAGGATAAGGATGAAGTCCAAGAGAACAGTTGGGGTACTATTACAATATTACTCTACCTTCTCTGGTAGGAGAAGGGAGAGCCACACTCTGGTGTGATAGCAGTTGAGATGAACAGAATGAGATGGCTTAAAAATATATGTATGAGGTAAAAGTAATAGCACTTGTTGATGAATCAGATTTTGAGGATTATAGGAAGAGAGGTCAAGTATGAATTGTGGATTTTTGGCTTGAGTAACTGGGTGGATGAGGGCCAGTGGTGAACTAAGGCTGAATTCCGACTGGGATGGATTGACACCAGGCCAAAAACTCAGCACCTCAGAAAGGTTCTATTAGAGGTTTATAAAAGTCCTCACCAAACATAAATCTCATCTCCTTTTCCTTGCAGATTGTTGGCCACTCCTCGTAGGCTCCAGGGATATGAATAATGCCTTTAATAATGTCAAAGAATTTCCATCAATGCTTAATTGCCTACTAATCCGTTTCCACTGTCCGAACCATCTCCTTGATAGTGTTCCCAGCCACAACTAAACTTGACATTTTATATCAGGGAATACTTTCTCAGTGTGTTTGTTTGTTGAATTTTTCTTTTGCTTTCTTTCTTTCTCTGTTTTGTTTTGTTTTGTTTTGTTTTGTTTTTTTGGTTAAACTTTTATTATTTGCAAACATTTATGTCAGTCAAAATGTCAAAATTATTTGTTGGAACTCTAAATAAATAGCATAAAAGGAGTCCATGACAGAGTGCTAAGATCATTTGTAGTAGGTTGTGTTCATAATCACTGGTTAACAGTGTAGAATGCAGGTCATCATATTAGCTCTCATTGGCTAAAAGATTAAAATAACACTCAGAGCATATAAATAGAAGTTTATATTTTTCTTTCTATATATTTTTAATAAAAATGATTGAGAGACTAATAGCATTAAATCAATCAGCAATACCAATGTTAATTTCTCGGTGTTGATAATTGTATTATAATTATATAAGATATTAACATTAGGAGATTTGGGGCCAAGGATATATGGACACTCTGTGTACTATCTTGTAACATTTCTGTGAGTCTAAAATTATCTCGAAATACCAAGTTAAAAAGTAAACCATCCTGCAAGGGCAGAGTTAAAAGGGAAGTACATTTCCAAGATATCTGAAAGAGACAGGTATTCAAATATCAACACTAAGGGGATGTAATTCAGTGTTATGCCTTTACTTATTCTTGATTAAATGCATGAGTTCGCTTACATTTGCAAATCAAATCTGATTAAATTATATGAAGTAAGATAAAACAGGAATATATGAATAAATATATCGCTATATAAAATATCTTGGAGCTTAATGAATAAACAAGAATTAATATCATCTTAAAGAGTTATAAAGGAGTTAAGAATTCACCATAAATCTAAATTCAAACTTGCTTACATTCTATACCAGCTTGCCTTTATTCTTAAGAAAAAAATATTTTATAAATTCCCTTGGTTCTGGGGTGCCTGGGTGGCTCAGTTATTAAGCATCTGTCTTCAGCTCAGGTCATGATCCCGGGGTCCTGGGATCAAACCCCGTATCGGGCTCCCTGCTAGGCGGGAAGCCTGCTTCTCCCTCTCCCACTCCCCCTGCTTGTGTTCCCCCTCTCACTGTGTTTTTCTCTGTCAAATAAATAAATAAAATCTTTAAAAAAAAATTCCCTTCATTCTAAGCCATGTCTTTTAACTTTACTTAATCTATTCATCACACCATTTACTCAGGT
Source organism: Mirounga leonina (assembly GCF_011800145.1). Lineage (NCBI taxonomy): Eukaryota > Metazoa > Chordata > Mammalia > Carnivora > Phocidae > Mirounga > Mirounga leonina. Next base: position 691,480 of record NW_023270431.1, read on the forward strand.
ATAAAATGTCAGTCCTCTTTTACCCTTCCTTCTTCATTTTTGCTTCCATTGAGTTTATAAGTCATGCCAAATCTTTGTCTCCATTATCTTCACTTTTTTTTTTTTTTTTTTGAGAGAGAGAGAGAGAGAAAGAGCATGCAGGGGGGGAAGGGGCAGAGGGAGAGGGAGAGGGAGAGAGAATCTTAAGTGGGCTCTAAGGCCAGTGCAGAGCCAGATGCGGGGCTCTATCTCATGACCCTGAGATCATGACCTGAGCCAAAATCAAGAGTCAGATGTTTAACCTCCTGAGCCACCCAGGCACCCCCATTATCTTCACTTTTATCTTATGTTAAGTTCTTATTGCTTCTCTGGGGTACTACGTAAGAATATCCTCCTAAATACCATCCTTATTTTCCCTGACTCAAATAGCCCATTCTACATATATAAGACAAAGCATTCACTATAAATTATAGACCTGGTCATGTTCAAAAGCTTTCAAAGGAAATTATATTACTTTAAAAAAGAAAGGAAAACAGAACAAAAAAACACCTCTGAAATCTAGTATATACATCATGACTCCTTTGAGTCTTATAAACCTCAACTCAACCCCTTCTTTCCACACACGTTCCCTACCTTCCCACCAAAGTGGATTGCTTGCTGTTCCCTTAAGGGGCTCACACTTTTCCATCCCTGCCTTTGTTCATGTTGCTTCCCTCCAGCTGAAATTTTTTGTTCTCTCGGTCATTTAAAGGACCAGCCTTAATGCAGCCACCAGAGAAGTGGGTGCTCAGAAAAGATCAACAGAATTAAAGAGAACACTGAAGGCATTCTGTCAGAAGCAAGGATTACTCAAACTCAGTTTCCAATCAACTCCTCCCTTTCCTATCCTATCCTTCTTAGCGCAACAAACTCAACTACATACTTTTTAGGCTTAAAATAGTGACAAGCATGCTACTTGGGTCATAGTGCTTTTTTAGAGTTTGGATTAATAATAATCAGTGATCCACAATTAAATATGACATAATTATAGTTGTAGAAACCGTATGTCTCCTTTATTCTGCATACTGTTCCAATTTCCCACTAAAGGAAAGCATAACTGAGCTGGAACCATGACCTATCTTCAGCTCACTCTATTCAGAATTCTACTCTCTCACTGTATTTATTATATAATATTTACAGAACCCCTGCATGTGGTTGTTTGAGCGGTGCCCTTTAAGAGGTTCACAAGGAGACGAGTGAAGCTGAAATCTAGCCCATACTCTGCTTACCAAACCGTAAGTATGACTCCAATTACACTTGCAAGTATGCATGTGTCATCTGCACAGAGGAAAGAGCACCTTTTTATAATTCACAGAAAGTGCAAGGGACGATTCATCTAGTCGATAAACTTTAATATATTATATAGAAAAACTTTTCAATACTGAAATCTTTGGTGTGTTTCTTTAAATCCAATTTTGTTGATAGGAGTGCAATTTTCATCTAAGTGTATTCCAACAAAGAAACAGTAAGGACTTCTATGAATTAAACATACACACTCAAACTAGAAATAATAAAAAGATACATTAGGTCACTGGATCGATATCTTTTCCAATGTAAGATTGTCCTCTCTTGTATATTTTTCATTGCTTTGCCCCATATGAGTTTAAACTATTTAAACTATGGTTCTTATTCTATTTCCCAAGGGTGTATATTCAAGAATCTAATAGAAGTCCATGATAATGAATTGAAGGGTAGGCATTTTCACTTTATGGTTTTTTGGTGAAGAAAACTGGCCTAAAATTCAGGGCACTTTTTATTACTCTTATGTCTATTATTATTATTGTTATTAACCAGTGATTATCTATTGGCCAACTCTTACATTCATCATGCTCATTATCTCTAATCCTCTCTACAAAGTAGCCTAATAGGTAGCATGATTCTCATTTTCACAAAAGAAAATTCAGGTGTTTGGTGATTTCCCCAAAGCCAGATGGTAAGCATGTGTTCAAACTTAAATATAGTCTTCCTGGCTACACAAGATTTTCTCACTCCTTTAGATGAAATCTTGCAAACTATGTTTTACTTTCTTTCATAAATTTATTGAACAAATACTTACAGAATAATTCTTATGTGCCCTACATTTTCCTAGATGCTAGAGATGAGCAAGAGAAGTAATATTTGCTCTTAAGGGACTTACATTAGGGAAAGAGACAGTAAACAAATAGATAAATATATAAGCTCAGGTATCAACAAGTACTATGACACACACACAAAAAAATCAGGGTAAGGAAATAGAGAGGAGTGAGTTTGGAAGTAGTGGTTGGAAGGTCAGAGGAAGTCTTTTCTGAGGAAGTGATATTTTAGTAATGACCTGAATGTAGGAAGAAGAAAGTTACATGTAGGTTGAGTGGAAGAGTATCCCAGGTTAGAAGAATCATGGCATTTTAGAGAAACTTCATGAAGGCCAGCATCACTAGGACAGGATGCATAAGTGGAAGAGTGGTAGGAGATCAAGTTAGAATGTAGGTAGATCTCATAATGCAGGTTCAAGTAGGCAAAGGTAAGGAGTTGGGCTTTTTTTTTTTTTTTTCTGATGAGAAACCATTGGAGAGCTCTATCTAAATTACACTTTTGAAAAATCACCTTGACCGCTGTGTTGAAAGTTAACTCTAGGGGGAGAAGAATGGAAAGAGAAATACCAATTAGAAGCTATTGCAACAGCCTTCACAAGGGAGGAGAGTGGCTCAAGGAAGAGAGGCAGCCCTAGAGGCAGGGAGAAGGCGTTATATTGGAACCGAGCTGAAAATCGTGTTGGCAGGTCCTGCTGATGGAAAGAAAGGATGTGGGTATCAGAAAAAGAGAGAAATCCAAGATCACACCTAGGTTTTACACTTGAGATACTCAGGGGATGTTTGTGCCATTTAGTGAGACAGGGAAAATTGGAAAGGAACAGGATTTTAGGACTGGATAAATGGGAAATTAAGAAATTTGTTTTACCCACGTTATTACTTCTTACTGTATTTTATACATGTTTCTCTCCCGTTTGGGCTCAATAACATTACATCAGAAAAGTTCTAAAAGGTGTTGGCAGATACCTCCCACAGATTTATGTAAGATGGGAAAACATGTCTCTACTCACCCACAAATATAAAAGTGCCCCTATTATTTTATATTATACCTACATAATTATTCATTGGGATGCACAGTTTGATTTGGATCATCAAGTGAGTGATTAAGTCAAGCCAGAGAAGAAACATGCAATGAATATTAATCTTCTTTTTGCTCATAGATCATTCCTATGACATCCAGGGCCAATCTTCAGTGGGTCCATTTTCTCTATCTAAAATGTGTGTTTTCCCATGGTCCTGAGATTGGAAACAAAGATACAGAGTTCGCTGAGATTTTTTGCCTTTGTTAGTTTTTCTGTCGCTCACTTTCTTTCAGAATCATTCTCAAAACACATTTCTTCCAAAAACTTCTGTGATTGTTCCAGGCCACACAGAAGAGAGCCCTAATCTCTCCTGAAGTTCTAAGAGTATATCATTTGTATCACTTCTGGGGCCCTTAGAACTGACAATTCTAAGCTTTCCTTTTATTTCTAGGTGCTTTCTACCTAGTAGGATTGCAAGCTGCTTAAGGTAAGAAGTTATGTCTTTTGTATCACTCAGTTTGAGTACAGGGCTCTCTATAAGAGGACTTTGATTAGTTTTTGCTGATTTAAAAAGAAAGAAAAAAAGAAAGTCTCCTTTTCCAAAATTCAGAAAGGATACAAAACAGCAAAGTTATTTGGTACTTTTCATCCTATATTTGTGAAATCCTAAACTGCTAATTCTGGAAGCAATATTACAAATAATCTTATCCAATTCTACCCTGCATTTGAATCTTTGCTAGTAAACTGCCACTTGCTAAAATCAAAACAAACAGACAATTGAAAAGGACCAGGATATACATCTGTGCCTGCCGGTGAAATGCTTTGGTTTGCTGGTGACTGGTTTGTTCTTTAGAGTTTTACCATTTTTAGTTATGTTTGTCTATTTTGAACCTTATTGACAGTTCTACGATTTATTTTACGTGTAAATGGTGATCATCAACATGAGTAGTAAGAAGGGAGGCCATAACATCACATGAGAAGGGAGATTTCCACCAACCAGTTCAAGACTCCTCTCCACTTGATTGGAATTTCAAGTGATAATTATCTGGTGATAGTCATTAGGATTAATGTGCACTCTTTTGATTTTATAATCTGTAAGGGTCATCGAAACAATTACAGCATTCCCTAAATGGTTTATTATACTGAGAAAAAAACTTTTGACCAGCCAACAAGTACAAGTGTCCATATATCCTTGGTAAGTTTGCTCTTTTTCTACTGGCTAGTCTTTTGCAAACTTGAATTTGTGACAGTGAAGTTTCAAGGACTGTATCACCTTTAAGTAAAATGATCAAATAAGTTTTCTAGCCAAACACAGCAGAGCCCTGGAACACTTAGACTCAACTGAGGTCCAGATCCTTTTTTGAGGTTCAGCCTAAAATAGTGAGCTTTTGTCTTTATGAACCTGTTTTGCTGGAAAAAAACATGAAAATTTTACCATGAAAGGAAATGAGGCAAGAAATGCATGTCCATATTCTAAGACTTTTCCAATTACACATAGAAAGACCAGAATTATTTTTCTCAAGCCACAAGTTGAAAGTAGAGTAGTCCCATTTCTATTTTACATCTATTCCCATTGATCAACATGGCTAGATAATTCCACCACCCTTTCCCACAGTTTTGATTCAATCTGTTGTAAGTCCTTCTTTTAGAATGCTTGCTGTGCCCAGTGGTCAGAAACAAATTTGGTTCAATACTAAACTGGGTAATTCAAGTGGACAGCCAAATAGCTGATATTATACTCATCAGTGACTGAAAACAAAACAAAACAAAAAACCCCCACAGGGATAAATTGGATTTGGTGAGAGAGATGATAAAAGACCTTGGTGAAAACATAGTGAGAAGGTGTGTCAACATGGAGAATTTCTATTTCCCTTTTTGAGTACGTTTTTATAGGTATGATTTTGTGATATATCTTATGCTTTTAGCATAGTATTTCTTAAACTTCTACTACCACAATGGCTTGTCAAATTCCCATGTGTAGCTGACCATCAGGAATTCTCCAAAAGAGTCTCACTGCAAATGAGCTTGCATCTTTTAATATAAAAGTCATGAGAATATTAATGCTAATGCTAATCACCTAGAAATGGTCTAAGGGGAAACAGAAAAATAGGGTCCTGATTCTTCCCCGTAGATCAACAGAAGCTCGATGAAGAGAGAATTATCGAGATGTAGTTCTAAAACATTCAAACTCCTCTTCATGATGAGAATGTGTAATTAGCACATCTGTGTTTGGGAAGATGAAGGTTAACTCATCTTGTGTTAGAAATATCTTCAAATATGACACGCAAATTCATGGCAATTTCAATACTCATTCACCTTCTCCTGTGTGCCAGGCACCATGGACAGAAAGATGATGAATAAGACAAGAAACTGCAAATCCCAAGACAAGAGGATAGTTGCTCCTTTAATAAAGGCATCTTGATTTTTCCGTAACACGAGGATATTTCCTCAACTTTCTCTTTGATTTGAGCAATTAGAGCCTTTGTGGACCTCAGGTTCATGCCAAGTCTAAAACCTAACTTTATGATTCCAAAGAGTTGCCAGCATAATTAGAGAAAAGGAGATGAGTAAAGTGTGACAAATAAAAGAGAGAGGGAGAGACAGAGGATGAGCCAACATAGAGAATGAATTTCACTGAAACAGAGTTTCATTTGGAAAATATTTATTTGAAGTTGTCTTAGGTTGATCCTTCACAAAAATACTATTAAGACTTTCAAGTTGGAAAAGAACGATCTGTTTGAGTTATATGGTAATGGACTACTGAAGAAACATTCTAAACCATGTTCTTATGGCCAGAAAGCCATGCAGAAAGGATACTGTTTCTTTTAGGACCACAAAGAATGAGATAGAGATGGAGAGATCAAGAGAGATAGATAGTAATCAGAATCCAGCAAACCTAAGAGAGACACGAAGTGATTATAAAAATTAATATTAGCTTTGTATATAGTTTTCTTAATTTGAAATTGTTCATACACTGCACTCAACAAAATGCCTGGAACATCATGCTAATTCAAGAATAAATGTACAGCCAATATTTAAAAGTGTGTAATTGTAAAGACGATTACTATTCCATAAACTGTAATGTTAAATGTGAATGTCAACGAGAAGGAACTACCAGGGATTTGGGATGGCTTCATCCTTTAAATCCCTTTGGTGAACATAAAATAAGAATGGAGATGATACAGGAACATTCTGTTTCCTGAGGACACCCCCTAGTACTGGGTCAGCATGATTACTTCAACAAACATACTTTGATCATCTACAATTGTTTTTTACTTCACAATGCTCACGTTCTAATGAAAAGAGAGCCTATAAAGAGAGAAGACAAACAACAATGAGGACTACAATATAGCTGAAGGCAGCAAAACAAGTTTTAAAAAGAAGAAAATATCATTGGCAACTGACACTTAACTATCTTGTAAATTGTAACAAAAGCATTTTTTTTTTTTTTAAGAATTTAAGAGGAGGCAATCTTTCCACAAGTATTAAGTTATGTGTTCTCCTGGAATTGAATATGGAAAGTTATAATGTATAAGGTAAGATCCCAGTCTTGGGTCTCTGTTTCTGTAGATTATAATTATTTGTAATTTTTTTTAAGTCTACCTTCTGAAATATTTTAAATTCTGTCAGTCGGTCATGGAACATGGTGCCTCTTAGAAACTTGCTTTTCAGTAGTACCTCCTAAGATGTAAGAGAGTGGAAAAGTGCTCCACCCCCAGATTAGACCCAAAGTGGCTTCCAGGGTAACTGAGAATGACCAAACATATCACGGCAATTTCTACCTTACTGGGAGAAAAAAACGAAAGTTACCCTACGACATCAAGGAGTACTGGCCACACCTTCCATGAAATGAGTTAAATGACTAGTATTAATCGTCCCCTACAAATACAGAAATACTTATATTCCCCTGTAATGCTAATTGGGCACCAAATGATCATATAAGGCTGTAGGAATCTAACTCACTATATCTTCAACAAAAGTGGTACTTTTTTAGGAAGGATGTGTTAAGCAGCCTTAGCACATGCCAAGTAGGTAACTGAAGAAAAAAACATCATGTGCAAAATTTAGGACAAAACTTCTCTTTCACTAGAAAGACCCTAATTATTTATTATGTTTTGATCATGGAAAAAATCTTTTACTTACTACTTATCCTTTATAGATGTAGTTCCCTTAAATAGATGCCAACTATACCTTGATGTATATTTGAGGTAAGCTTTGATTCACAAAGACGATTGTCTTTAAACATTATTTAAAAATGCATGACCATAGAAGGGGAAACATGTAGAAAGCCAAATCCCATCACATATGCATACATTTAACTTTCATCAATGTCTATAGGGCTTTGCATGTACTAGCAATGCAAGATTTTGTGGGCCTTTTTAACTTACTGACTGGGTTACAACGTGAACTTTCAGTTAAATTTCCAACTAAATCATTTCCTGGTTCCTTAAATCTTTGTAAAATTAGCAAATGACTGGTTGCTGCTTGGTTTACTGCTGCTCCTTAACTTCAGGGTTAAAGCATGATAGTTAAAATACCTTTGATAAGTACAACTTGGGTTAAGACCTAATACACAAGAGTCCCTTCCACAAATGAAATTTATAACAAACTTCCAGTGAACAATTGGAAGTCTCTAATAAAATATGACACAGATTGGTAAATTAACTTCTATGAATTAAGACCTAGAAGAGTTTTGACTCACAGTGGTAGGGCCCAAATGTGTTATTTTTCTTTGTTTGCATTCCTTTCTTAAATGACTGAGCAAGCTTATCAGAGTAACAAACTACTCAGTGTCAAAACCATAAAGGCAGATTCAGGATGAAACTAAATGTGTTTGGTACCTCCTATGTGCCAAGTACATAGCATAGGACAAGCATAGAACGAGCATTTCTTTACACTGAATCTTATAATTCTGTTTTATTTTTCAGATAAAGAAATTGTAAGCTGGAAGATGTATGTATCTTATACAAGGTCACATGCCAAGTACATAGGGGGAAGCTGGACATTAATATATTGGTTTGATATGAAAACTCCGGCTTATATTTTATTCCACACTGTCTTTCAGTTTGCATTAATTATCTGAAGCTATAAGCTTGATTAGAAAATCCTGAATGCTCATTTGGAATCTGGTATTGCTTTGGGAGGAACCAAGGGAGTTTGCTTAGCATAACCTGCTTTAATGGTATCTGTTTGCACTAATCATTTCTTAAGAAAAAAACAAACAAAACAAAAACACTTTGCTTATATGAGTTGTTAGTTTTCCAGCTTCTCACATCCATGAATTACTGTCACTCTCATTATAACAGTGGCAGCAAACATAGAGGGAGGGATGTAGTTAAGGGAAAGCATGTCACCAAGAGTAAGATCAGAATTTATATAGTCCTCAATTGTGATATTTTACTCACGATGGCATACTTCTTTGTAACATAAACAATAATGAGAATGATTTATTTATCAACTAAAAAAAAACTTTATGTACTCTTTTCATCTTGCCAGCTTTAAAGTCTACTTGCAAAAAGGCCAACCTAGAATTACAAGCCCATAAAAAAAAAATGAGAAGAGAAATTTTCATTTTCTCAAACTTCAAACATGGCACAAATTAACGAAAGTCTTTTTTCCATGTGGCTCATTTTTAATTATCTTGGGCTGATAGGAGAATGATGATAGCTCCTAAGTCTTTGAAAATAATAAATAAGAATAACTTTCCCTTAAATTCTAGGAACCCATCCCATATATCAACAGAAGTACTCTGTGTATGAGAAAATAAGTGAAAATGTAAACATAGTATGTTTGACATTTTAGAGCATCCTTAGAGAGCCATTGATTTGTAATTCAGATCACATAGCATCTTTGATTTCTTCCACTTGCCCATGACCCCTCCCCAAATAAAACACAAAAGCTTTATCTGCAATGGATGGAGAGCAACCCAGGAATCTGTGCAGAGACTATCCATCACATTTCTGTCTTAATTGAATGACACCAGAATGAGATCGATAAAATGTAACAAGAGACAGCTTTGCATTTCCACACTCACTTATTCCCCCTCTCTATTACTCTCAGCCACCACCGTGACCAGAAAGCCCAAGTACAGAACATGAACCCTGCTGCCAGGCAAGCTGTTAGGATATGAATAAACTTGTCAGAGACACAACCAAACTTATAAACGTTAGAAGGGAGCTGGGGAGACAAAAGGTTATTAGAGGAGTATCGAATAGGGTTCTTAAAAGAGGCAATTTCATAGATGTATTCTCAGCCCTAAATAACCTCCTCCCCCCAATGCAATGCTTCAGTTAGAGAATCTCTACAGCTCTCCCTCTGTACCCAAGATTTCCTGAGAATGTCTGAATGTCTGAGTCTCAAAAGCAAGATGTGGTGACATCTCAGCTCAAATCTCCAAGTCCTAGAATAAAGGCCAGGCAGCGTGAGGTCCGTATGTACAAGGTTCCTGAGCTCGCCAATGCATTATTGATAACCTCATCACTCTCCTAAAAGCAAAAGCCGACACTGTTATAATCTCAACCTTCTCCTGAAGAGCTCTGGCTTTGCCTTGGAATCGATCACAGGAAGAAGTAAAACCAAAGAGCAAAACTGTACCAGTAAACATCAAGAAGGTTAAGAAGTGCCTGCTACATTCAGTTCGCTCAGTGTGTTAACGAAAATCACATGGCCTGCTTTGGTGTTTTTATACCTTTGACAGGTTACAATATGGCCGTACGCTAGGCTATCGGCTATAATAATTCATTTCATATAATATTCCACATCTTGAACTTGTTAGAGGAACAGAAGTCTGTATTTGAAGATAAACACGTCTTTACTGTGGCTTCCAAAAAGGCAGATTTCTTTCCTTCTTTCCAGTAGATTTTCTTCCTATCGTTTTGGAAACTTCATTAGATGTAGGTGACTGCTCTGTATTCACACAATTTCTTTTTCATTGCATATGATGCCTAATGAAAGATGCACCACCAGAAATCTTCTCTACAATCTTACTTTTATTATTGAAATTATAATGCAAGATTATAGCATCTATTAGTGCCTCACTTTATAATTCTTACATTTTTTAATTGTTTTCAGAAATGATCCTTTGAATAATATGATGAAATATAAAAATCCCATCTCATCCCAAGAAGGTTAAAGAGAGAGTTATAATGAATATCCAAAGCATGATTTAGAGCTTGAATGTTTTCCACGTTCAGACAGGGAGTTAAAAATCTTAAGTAGCCTGTCTTTACTGTTAAAAAGAAAAGAGCACTATTTTCTTAGCTGGAGGATGGCCAAGCAATCTGCAAAATAATCATTAGCTGCAGGTTACTCCTGAATTCTGAGCAAATGAGCTTGTGATGAAATCATTATTTGCAAATGAAAACAATGGGTCATATGGAACAAAGGGCAAAACATACACAATTTCTTTGCTTCTGCAGCACCAGTGAACCTGCTTCGTCCACCTTTTACTTGTTGAGGCTTGTATTTGATGTCATGTTAAAAATCCCCCAAGTTGCAGATTATGATATTCCCCAACACAGAATCAGGCCCCAGAAAATGTGGATCTAATAGGAAGAATAGTATGCATCTTTATACATGCATGCACAGATTGGGGGGAAAAAAACTGTTACTTGGTATATTCTAAAATAATTAAAACTTAAAGCACCTCAAGGCTTATATCACACTGTTTCATGATGGCTCATGCCTTTCAGTGGAGTCACTGTCCATTTTCCCAAGGGCTGCAGGAGCTTAACCCCTAGGAAGAGACAAGCTTCATGGAATGTGGAACTTACTTGAGCCACATAAACTTAAACTATGTTGGAATAAATATATTCTACCTCAGATCACTTTTTTATTTCACTTATTGCTTTTTGCTTTAGTCTATGGTTAGTACATTTGGCAATAAGAGAGTGAGGCTATTTCTGCTGTGAGCAAGCACATCACGGGGTTGGGGGGCGGAGAAAAAACAACCAACACTAAAATATAACAAACACCACTGGGGTTTGGGAGCCCCAGAGTGGGATCTGGTCGTCCTGATAAGTGTGCACTTCCCACTGGGGAAGTTGACTAACCCCGCATACGCCATATAGGTCAGAGGCTAGGAGCTGAACGTAACTGTACATAGTGTGAGTTCACACAAAGAACATCATTAATGCTGTGGGGTGCTTCTTGTTGTTGATGTTATTGCATGTGTGTTGTTTTTAATTTTTAAAATGAGGCTATGGCTAATTAGGGGTGTTGGCATGGCTTGGACTGATGAAGAAAATGATTACAATTATAAAAGACTTCTGGGGCCAGAGCAGTCAAAGATGCTGACTGCTACCCGTGCTAGCCCAGCGGTGTCTGTATGGCTGTCAAGTATGATTATGCTAGAGGCAGCCTGGATTTATTAGGTTTTTTTTTTTTTCCTATAGGATTCAAATGCCCATGGATGTGGCTCATAGTCTTACCAGACTCCTAGTTCCTCTCTTGTGTTTTCCCTGAACAGTCACAATACTCAAGAAAGAAAAACCCCATCCTATTGTACTCTCCAGAGGCTGTGATAAGGCAGGATGAATAAAAGAGAAAACTTATCTTCCCTAAGTAACTTTTATAACACTTCATCATTCTTTAAACTTAACTTCAGTATCAAATGTGTTTATTTTTCACCTTCTATAGATGTGAAACTGGTAAGAACAAGAGAACATATTGATCTATACCAATAAAGTGAAAAAGGAACAGACTGAATTTTACTCTAGAGAACTTATTTTGGGGGGCACAAAAAAGAAAAGGATAGAAAGAGAACCTTTGTTTAATCCTGTGGGGTAACCTATTGAAATGCAGCATCTAAACATAGTTTATGTTTGAGTTTGCTCCCCCCCCCACTCCCACCATGAGTATTCTTCCTTTAGGACGTGTGCATTGATTACATCCCATTACAAAAGAGCCTGAATGGGTATTCAAATAGCTGCTGTAATCAAAAGATTCTTTTTTCAAGGCAACAACCATAGATTTTTATAGTTTTTTGCATTTAGCTATGGACATCCTAAAATGATAGAAAGATTCTCATTTGTGTTTCCCCCCACTGGAAGCTATTGAATTGTCTTGGTTTTGTACAGTGTAGAACAATCCTGCAATAATAAAACATTTCAACTTTGTACAAAAGGTGAAGCTTTCCATTTGAAGTTTTTCTGTAACAGAAAAAAAAAATGGAGAAAATGGGCTGACAGCTTTAGAAAATTTAAACAATTCCCCTTGCCAAGATACGTATTTCATGAGTTTTCTCTAATTTCAGATTTGGTGCATATGTGTCGTGTTAACAATGAATGCTTTCAATTTCAACATTCAGTTTCTTCTCTCCCTGCTCAAACCAATCTTCACCTTTTAATAGGCAATTATTTTTCTAATCGTTTCTCAAAAACTTTCTTGAGGATCGTGAGACATGAGCTCTAAGTTATACATTATGGATGCATTTAAAATAAACTGAGTGCGTGGTAAATTGTAAAATGTACTTGATTGGTAAAAGTATCTTAGAATAAGGAAAAGAAGCAAGGAGACTATACTTCAAAGTATTAAAAAACTTTGGTAACTTACAAATTCATAAAAATCACAGGGGAATCACTTGAGAATTCTTTTAAGAAAAAATATGAGCAAAGTAGTATTGGCTGTGATTGTTTTAATGGGATATGTAGTTTTTATACGGTTTTCCCCCATCAGCATTAAACCTCTCTTCACAAAATAGAATACTCTCCCATTTTCTCTCTTTGTAACCTGTTACCTACATGGAACATACTTTTCTGTGTTGAAAAAAAAAAAAAACCCTAAAAAACAAAAACCAAAAAAACCCATAAAACCAAGCTTTTATCATCTTAACTGTTCATATATATACTTTCATTCGAAAGATAGTGTCTCAGAAAACATTCTCGTCTGGCAAAACAAAACAGAAGAAAAACTAATTAGAGAATAAATAATATACTCTACCTATGAGAATCAATTTAATATCAGGCATGGAAAAAAAGACAATGCCACCCAGCCCTGTAATACCTTACAAAAATGCTTATAGCAATGTTGCAGACACAAATAGAATGATGAAAATTCATGTGGCTAAGCAGTTGAAATTTGTAGAGGTGATATTGTAAAGATGATTCCAACAGCATTCAATTCAAATCAGAAAAAATCAGTTGGTGTTTCATGACCCAACTGAACAAACCTATAAAAAGAGCTTCCGTCAATGTTTTAAAATTAATTTATGACAGGCTGTTTAAAAGACTTGTTTAATTATTAATAGAAACAATTTATCTCATAGATTTTTTTTAAAGTTGCACTTGATAGTTATCTACTGCTGATTCAACATAGAAGGTAAAATACAGAAAGTGGCTGAGCCAATACTGCAAAGATCCTAATTAGTATCATGCTATAGAAAAACAATGAAGTGATTTTGTCACCAATTACTGACAATTAGCCTAAGTACAACAGTTAATTTCATGGAAATAAAACCACTATAAAATGAAAGGAACAAAACCTATCATAATGAATGGCATTTGACTGCATTCCTCTACTGGTTATTTAATTCACAAGCCATAAAAGTTTTGAAACAACTTGAACAGCTAAACACGTATGCAAAAATCAAGTCTGTGTATCTGGATTTTCTGATTTTTAAGCATCTGTGGAAACATGTAATTTAGCAATAGAATTATGCATATCGAATTTTTATCCCCTAAACCTAAATATATTATACTTCCAGGCTGTGTATTTGTTAAACAATAAAATCTAGTATATTAAGTTGCAGAGAAATATCTTGTGATAACTTGCCATTATACTGCTGTAATGTGTCTAGATATAGTGAACTGCCAATAATTGTCAAAATGTTACAATGTTAAAAGTTCTTCCTCTCGCTTGCACTTTTGACTCTCTCAAACTTTTTCTCTCTACTTGCTTCTTTTTTTAATAAAGCAATGTTGTTTGTGCTCTTGAGCATGGGAATGTAGGGGCTTGTGCCCCCATGTCAGTTTCATCTTATGCATTAACTCTGCCATAAGTTTCAGAGTTGCAGTATCAGGAGGCATCCCCAAGTCAGATCAAGCTTTAAAATGTTGTTCTGGACTCTCCGAAAGCCTGAAAAGATTCATTTTGCAAGGTACCCACCAATCAACAAAGTAAAAGCAATTCAAGGCCAGTGACATCTAAAGCTAAACGTCAAAAAAAAAAAAAAAAAAACCCTTGTGAATATTTTTCTAGTTTCAACAAGTTCCGAAAACAAAACTTGAAAACCTAACAAAACATCCACTATCAACTATTGCTTAATAAATAGCCACATAGATTTTACAACTTTAGGTATACAAATAAACATTTTAGAGGTTTTTGGCCACGCAGAGATAAGATCCTCTCTGGGGAGACCACTAGAGAGAGACTGCTTGGTCTTTTGTGCAGACTCCTGGAATGTGCTTGCTTTTCATTTCTTTCTTTGTGTCTGGCACCCTGGCCTCCCAGGCAGTGTCTTAAGCCATGCAGGGTCAGGGCGAACAGAGAACTGCATTCATGGACAGATCAAGTTTATGTGAGAATCTGCTCCTCCACTGCCCTCAATCTCCATATGAATTGTTAATAAAATCTCAGCCTGAAAGCTCATCACCCCAACAGTGGGGAAGTCATGCAGAGAATCCTCTAGTTCAGAAAAACAAGATTTCTTTATCTTTTTCATCCTTCGCCAACATTCGTGGGAATTCTGCCATGTAACCTCCTCCTGAACCAACCACCCCCCAACACACAGCCCACCTCTCTCTACTGCTCTCTTGGTCGCACCTGATCCTCAGGAGGGCGGGGAGCTAGAAGACAAAAGAAACATTCTGACACCCACAGCAAAGCTACCACAACATCAACTTTGCCTCTGCAGTAATTTGCTGCTATAAAAACCTTCAGGCAAAAGGAAATATCAATGCTTAATATCTTCCAGTTTGCGTCAAATAGCTGGAAAGACTTTCCCATAGCTTAATGACACCACATGAACTAGAGAGCCACAGATATAATAAAAGGTCACATATAAAGTGAAGAACAGAATCATACCCTAATTAACTTGATATCTCCATGCAAATACTGGACAGGAACAATACTCGATGTATGTTGCAGGCAATCTTGCGTGCATCTTCTAACCTTGCCACAGGCTAGCTGGGCCTCTTGTTTCCTCTGCTTTTGCTCCTTGCAAACTGTTTTAATATCGAACGCTTTTCAGAGGGATGGGCTGATGAACGAAAACATGAATTTCCTGCTTGCCCTTTAAGGTGGGTTAAAGGGGGTGCTAGCAATCAATTACAGAACAAAAGAACAACAACAAAAAAATGACTTAGGAACCTAAGGAGTGAAGGTGTTACATTCTTTGCAGGCTGTTTTTTTTTTTTTTTTTTAAATAACCGTTTCATTTTTATTCATCCTTATCATGAAGAATAAATAATATCTATTTCATTAAAAAAAGAAGAAGAAACAAGTTTACCCAGTAGAGTAGTAGCTCCTGAAGGAAATGTTTTCTACTCAAAAAGGCTTCAAATGTACTCAACTTCCATTTCAACTTGATAATGATGTTACAAAGAATAAAAAAGTTTGAAATTTCATCTGAATTTGTGCTTTAGATTTTCAAATTGCTTTAACACAGTCAGGTCCATTTCAGAATAAAAGGTTATATTTTCTATTTTAACTGACATTTTAGCCCTATTAAATCTTTGTTTCCTCATTTTATTTTGGTCAATAAAGCAACCATAACTTCTAAACTCTTTGCACATAAACTGATCCAAGATATTTTTATTAAACTTTTCTTTCCTGTAACTGCACGTCAAAAAACTTGAATATCATTTAAAAACAAGTATTTCTGAAGTATACATAAATAAATGTAAATTCTATTACCATATATCTAGAAATGCCATATTTGAGAAGGTAAAAATACACACACACACCCACCCCAGACTTGCACAAACATAAAGTTTCTTAAAAACAACAAAGTAAAAGGAACACAAAATGACTCCTTAACCACTCACACAGTAATGTCATATAAATGTATTGACTCACTCAACTTATCTAAAACAAAGTCACTATTATAAATAGCACATTCCTTTGCTCTCTATATATAGGTATCACTTTAGCATGTGAAATACAGGAATCAGTAGTTCAAAGAATTCACTTACATAAAATTTAAGTCACAGAAGTTTGATAAATTTTCAAAACAAAATTAAATTTAGGTTATAGTAAACATCCCAATATACCTAAACCAGTCTTTAAATACATAAAAGTAATTCATAATGAATGTTAAAAACTTGCACAGCTACACAAATATGTGAAAAGCGTTATTTTAGGAAATGGAGAATGATCTGAAATATTTACCATTCTTTTACATAATACTTACTCAATAAGCTAATTTTATGGTTATGAGTTTAATACTTAAATAGGGCTATATGAAACTGAATAATTTTTATTCATAGACTGTTTTTGTATCAACTATACTCAAATTTAAAAAAAAAAAGACTGTGTTTCTGAATTGTATCACCTCAAAATTTTAATGTGTTGACTTGCTTCCATTAATTTGCAGAAGAATAGTAATATTTTAGTGCAGAATTTATATTACCAAACCTCAATTTCTATTGTGATGGTTACTTTCTGAAAAGCAGGAATTAATGGTTTGGTAAATCCCCTTTAAGAGTTTGCTTTTCAGAAGATGTGTGTCCAAAATATTAGTGTAGCTCTAGAGTAGGGCTTCTCATCCTTTCTCTCCAAGAATGTGTGTCATTGATTTCCAGGGAGCCCTGCCATTCATAACAGGGTGGAAGAAGGGGCCAAGTTGAACACGCATGTTACTGGTAGGCTTGGAAGGTGGCAACTGATAGCACTTTTGTCTCTGACTAGAAGCTTGGTGAGCCACAGACACAGGAGTTGTTCCTGAGAAACAGCCTGGAGATAGCAACAAGATGAAGCAATTGACAACTGTAATCTGGACATGTGTATTTATATTCAGACTATATATATCAATGTGGCCATAGTATGGTTTATCAAGGCTTTTAGGGAGCCTCCAGATGAACCCAGAGACAAGATGAGGCTTCCATCTTGTTATGGACTGAATGTTTGTGCCCCTTCAAAGTTCACACCCTAGTGTGGCTGTATTCAGAGATGGGGCCTCTGAGGAAGTAATTAAAGTTAAGTGAGGTCATAAGAAGTGGGGCCCCAATGTGATAGGATTAGTGTCCTTAAAAGAAGAGACACTAAAGCGCTCGTACTGGCTCATGCTCAGTACCTCTCCCTCTCTCCCTCCTTCCCTCGCTCTCCCCACATGCACGGAAGAAAGGCCAAGTGAAGACATAGAGTGTGAAGTTCTCCAAGCCAGAAAGAGAGTCCTTACCAGAAACTGAATTTATTCTCACCTTGGTCATAGACTTAAAACCTCTGGAACTGTGAGAAAATAAATTTTTGTTGCTTAAGCCACCCAGTCTGTGATATTTTGTTATAGCAGCCTGAACAGATTAGCATACATATTAACACCAGCAACAACAATACCAAATTGGAATAAATAATGAACTACATTCTAAGGCTAGTTCTGCTTTACCTATTATCTCTTCCCCTCTTGTCGAGCTATGTGAAGTGGACAAGAATCTCTGTTTCCCCCGCTCCTGTTGTAAGGTGTTAAGTTTTCCACCCACCTGCTGGACGGCAAGTGTGTCTTTAACCAGCATTATTGATTAGATACTTAAACTAGAGAGGGTAATGTTTAATTTCTCATAGAGTCATTTTCCTTCAAAATGCCTAAGTGAGAAAAAATTATTAGAGCATAATGAGGAGGAGCATGGATTTTAGAGTAAAGGTCTAGGTATAGATGAGCTCCAGCTAGCTACTAGGTCTTTGACTTTTTAGGTCACTTGGCCCGTCCAAGCTCTGGTTTCCTGAGCTGCAAAATAGGAACAACATCAATCACATCTGAAGATTGTAAATAGTAGCTGCTGCTAATAACATAGTACAAATCTTCATTATGATTATGATCATTATTTCCCTCTAAGGTACCAGAACTAAGATGCCAGAAAGTCAACTAAGTTACCATAAGTCTACATTTGGATTCGCATATTCTTTTTATTCTTTTTTTTTTTTTTTAAGATTTTATTTATTTATTTGACAGAGAGAGACACAGCGAGAGAGGGAACACGAGCAGGGGGAGTGGGAGAGGGAGAAGCAGGCTTCCCGCTGAGCAAGGAGCCCGATGCGGGGCTTGATCCCAGGACCCTGAGATCATGACCCCAGCCAAAGGCAGACACTTACCGACTGAGCCACCCAGGCACCCCTCGCATATTCTTCTTTTTAAATTTCATCTTTATTGAGGTATAATTGATACGTAAAATAGTAAGATATTTAAAGTGTATATCATGGTGATTTGATACACATATATTGTAAAAGGCTTCTCTCCATCTAGTTAAGTAGCACATCCAAGTTCTGCACTTGTAGCAAATTTCAGTTATATAATACAGTGTAATCAACTATAGGCAACTATAGGCACCAGGTTCTACATTAAATCCTCAGACCTCATTCACTTTATGGCTGTTTGTACCCTTCTACCAACTTCTTATTTCCCCTGCCCTGCTGCCCCAGGCAATCACTTTTCTACTTTCTCTTTGTATGAGTTTTATTTTTGCTTTTTTCAGATTCCACATAAAAATGATACCATGCAGTATTTGTCTTTCTCTGTCTGGCTTCTCTCACCTAGCATAATACCCTACTCAGTTTCCATGTTGTCAAAGATGGCAGGATTTCCTTCTTTCTCATGAGTGAATAATATTCCATTGTATATATGTACCACATCTTCTTTATCTACTAATGCATAGATGAACACTTAGGTTTCATCCATATTTTAGCTATTGTGAATAAGGCTGCAATGAACATGGGTGTGCAGATAACTCTGAGATCTTGTTTTCACTTCCTTTGGAAATATACCCAGAAGTGGGACTGCTGGATCATATGGTATTTCTATTTTTTATTTTTCGAAAAACCTCCCTATTGTTTTCCATAGTGGCTGCACCAATTTATGTTCTCAAGAACTCACATAACCTAATGCCTTCCTAGACTCACCGTCATGGAATTACTTTTTAACGTAACACCAGAAAATTTCTTCAGAGTTCAGTATGAGAGTGTCTTGTCCCGATGTGAGGATGTTTCTGAGGACTCTGTCTCTGACATGATCTTTTAAGACTGACTGGTGTGAGTCCTCCGTTCACATCACAAAAGGTATGTCTTCCCACAGCCTGTTTTCATCCTGGTTCCAGGCAATTTTTTGTTAAATGACTATCTGACTTTTGTGGGCACACTCCCACTGTTAATCCCTTGATTCGGTCTTCTTTTTCCATTTCTTCTGGCAGTTTCAGATTTGGGTAAAAACTTACATTTTTAGGAAGATGGATTCAGAAAGTGAAAGGCAGTTCAAGTTATGGGACCAGACTGTGGGGTTCACAGAAAGCACGGCTCCTTATGAGCTGTGTGACCTTGGGCAAATTGCTAATCCTTCTCGGTTTCTTCATTTGTAAAATAGGTGTAATCTCAAAGGATTCAATGAGTTACTACAAATTTGCTAGAAGAGTATTTGGGGGATGTTAGCTACTCAGTACATGTTAGCTATTAATACTGTGTCAAAATAGACATGGTGCAAATGAAAAAGCCTAGCTTCATTAAATAAAACAGGAAAATCTTGATCATAATAGATATAAAGCAATACAGGAATATGAGGTTTGCCCTCAAAGACATTAAAACTTAATTGGTGAAATAAATTCAGTTGTTAAAGAAATTTTAAAAGAAAAATAGAGAAGATTTTGACAGCTTGGTATGTGATTAATTTATAAATGAGATACACACACAATAGGGTGATGCTTAAGGATTTCCAGAGTGAGATCTCTTCAGACAGGAGACTGTGCTAATGAGTTATTTCTGATGCTCTGATGATGGATCAAATGTTAATAGGAAACAATATGCTTCTTTTGGCTAAAAAATGGAAGCTTAAGGAAGGTTAAGGATGTTTTTTGAAAAATTATTATTTGAGCCATAAAGACTATGAGATTATCAAAATAATATTTGTCGAAAACATGCCACATCTGCAGGCTCTATGTGGGACATTTTGAAGCCATTTAGATACTTGATGGGGCCATATAATAGAGGATATTCTATTTCTAGCCCTATTTCTGTTTTTTTTTTCTATTACTATACATTGCTTTAAAGGTCATAGTGAAGATTTTACAAGGATGATCCATCCTTGCTATTAATTTAAATATAACTCTATTCTCATTTAAGAAAGATAATATGTTATATGTGAAATATATAAAATGTCAAACAAAACATATAAAATCTTATTCTATTTTATTGATGCTCTACAGTGGATAGCATTGAAGTGACTTCTTTCAAATTAAACTCTAAGAGCTCATTTGATTCTAAGATGACATAAATATGATAAGGAAAATTGAAGTATGATTCTTCCAAATTGAAGCTGCTAAACAGGAACCAAAATGATTAAACCTGTGTCTACTGAATATAAGCTTACCTCCAAAATTGTTTAGCATAACATATATCTCTTCATAGTTGTACAAGAAATTACTGTCTCTCTAAATTGTAACATTAATGTAGCTAAAGTGATTTTGTTCAACAACTGATCACTTTTCAGAAGTAAGTGCAACTATCAGTAGAATCAATGTATTGGCTTAGGTCTAAGTAATGCTTAGGTCTAAGTAACAGCAAAAATTACATGCTGGAGAAAACTCAAAAGCAATGAGAAATAGTTAAAACACAAAGATTTTCCTAAACCTTTGAAACTATTTTTTTTCACAAGGTTCTTCTTCTTGGTTTGAAAAAAAAACCTTTCAAGTTATTTTAGAAATGCTTTGAATGTGGCAGTTCTCAATAGGTAGATGCCAGGGATACCACTCTTATTTTTGAATATACAGACAGTTGAGGAATTCAATTACATACATGTTGCTTATTCAGCTTTATTTAACTCTGGAGATGTTTGCTCTCCAAGGAGTCCCAAGGTCTTTGGACTTGTGCATTGTGTCAAGAATAAATGAGAATCAGGTCACAACAGGTTCAAATGCAGAGTCCAGACAGCTCTATTTGATTCTATGCTTGGCAAAACATACTCTCCTACACTTAATTCTCACAACTATAATTCAAAAGTAAGCTCTAAATGTAGAGGGTTCTCGAAAAAGTTCCTTAGCCAAAGTTAAGCTGAAATCTTTAGATTATGGGAGGACAAAAGCATGGCTTATAGATGACAGTGACAAAGTTTCATTATCTTTCTGAAATATGAAATTAACTAAAATGTGGGTTACAATACGTATTGTGTACAATAGTTTATGGTCAGCTGAACAGCACATGTGAAATATAACAATGAAAATATAAGAAAACCAGTTGAGTAGAATTTAAGAAATAAAAGAATACATCCATTTCATAGTAAGAGTAGTTTAAATGATGTCTAATTTCATAAGAATAATTTAGCAAATGGAAACATAACATCACCATTACGAAAATAATCAAAGCTAACATTGAGCACATATGTTCTGGAAACTGTTGGTTGTATGACACATAATATTTATTCCATTTTTAAACTGTTGTTTCCTTTTTTATTTATTTATTTATTTATTTATTTATTTATTTATTTATTTATTTATTTATTTA
>NW_023270431.1:713231-804673 GCF_011800145.1 Mirounga leonina
TTATTTATTTATTTATTTATTTATTTATTTATTTATTTATTTATTTAATTCTTATGTTAATCCCCATACATTACATCATTAGTTTTAGATGAAGTGTTCCATGATTCATTATTTGTGCATAATACCCAGTGCTCCATGCAGAATGTGCCCTCCTCAATATCCACCACCAGGCTAACCCATCCTCCCACCCCTCTCCCCTCTAGAACCCTCAGTTTGTTTTTCAGAGTCCATCGTCTCTCATGGTTCGTCTACCCCTCCGATTCCCCCCCTTCATTCTTCCCCTCCCGCTACCTTCTTCTTCTTCTTCTTCTTCTTTTTTCTTAACATATATTGCATTATTTGTTTCAGAGGTACAGATCTATGATTCAACAGTCTCACACAATTCACAGTGCTGACCAGAGCACATACCCTCCCCAGTGTCAATATCATAAAAGCCATCTATGAAAAACCTACAGCAAATATCATTCTCAATGGGGAAAAACTGAGAGCTTTCCCCCTAAGGTCAGGAACGCGGCAGGGATGTCCACTATCACCACTGCTATTCAACATAGTATTGGAAGTCCTAGCCACAGCAATCAGACAACAAAAAGAAATAAAAGGCATCCAAATCGGCAAAGAAGAAGTCAAACTCTCACTCTTTGCAGATGATATGATACTTTATGTGGAAAACCCAAAAGACTCCACCCCAAAACTGCTAGAACTCACACAGGAATTCAGTAAAGTGGCAGGATATAAAATCAATGCACAGAAATCAGTGGCATTCCTATACACCAACAACAAGACAGAAGAAAGAGAAATTAAGGAGTCGATCCCATTTACAATTGCACACAAAACCATAAGATACCTAGGAATAAACCTAACCAAAGAGACAAAGGATCTGTACTCAGAAAACTATAAAATACTCATGAAAGAAATTGAGGAAGACACAAAGAAATGGAAAAACGTTCCATGCTCATGGATTAGAAGAACAAATATTGTGAACATGTCAATGCTACCTAGAGCAATCTACACATTCAGTGCAATCCCTATCAAAATACCATCCACTTTTTTCAAAGAAATGGAACAAATAATCCTAAAATTTGTATGGAACCAGAAAAGACCCTGCATAGCCAGAGGAATATTGAAAAAGAAAAGCAAAGCCGGCGGCATCACAATTCCGGACTTCCAGCTCTATTACAAAGCTGTCATCATCAAGACAGCATGGTACTGGCACAAAAACAGACACATAGATCAATGGAACAGAATAGAGAGCCCAGAAATGGACCCTCAACTCTATGGTCAACTCATCTTTGACAAAGCAGGAAAGAATGTCCAATGGAACAAAGACAGTCTCTTCAACAAATGGTGGTGGGAAAATTGGATAGCCACATGCAGAAGAATGAAACTGGACCATTTCCTTACACCACACACAAAAATGGACTCCAAATGGTTGAAAGACCTCAATGTGAGACAGGAGTCCATCAAAATCCTAAAGGAGAACACAGGCAGCAACCTCTTTGACCTCAGCCGAAGCAACTTCTTCCTAGAAACATCGCCAAAGGCAAGGCAAAAATGAACTATTGGGACTTCAACAAGATAAAAAGCTTTTGCAAAGCAAAGGAAACAGTCAACAAAACCAAAAGACAACTGACAGAATGGGAGAAGATATTTGCAAATGACATATCAGATAAAGGGCTAGTATCCAAAATCTATAAAGAACTCATCCAACTCAACACCCAAAGAACAAAGAATCCAATCAAGAAATGTTTCCTTTTTTATTATTTAAAAAAAAATTTTTTTGAAGTAGGCTCCATGCCCAGCATGGAGCCCAACATGGGTTTGAACTCATGACCCTGAGATCAAAATCTGAGCTGATATCAAGAGTCAGATGCTTAACTGACTGAGCCACCCAGACGCCCCTTAAACTGTTGTTTCTTACATGTGTATTGTGTCCTAGGTAAATTATTTACTTCCTGGGAAAGAGAAATAAGACATGATAAGATCTTCATCTGAGAATACAAGGGAGCTATAATTTTCTCCACATTTAGAAGATGTACAAAGTGAGGGCTGTAGTGGGGTGAATGACTTGTCAAATGCCACACAGCAAGTGAGAGGTAGACATGGAATACGAATTTATTTTGCCTGACACCAAAGCCCATCTTTTCATAAACCTGTTGGAGCAAAGAGGTGAACATTCTCAATTCAAACTTCTTTGCTTTCCTATATCAAGATCCTGGTCATTTATTCATCTCTTCCCCTATATTCTCCTGTTCTTCTCTGTGCATGCATTCACATTCATGTGCACGTGTTTGGTGATGGTAATGATGACAGTTTCTTCATATTTTCTTTGATATAAAACTGAGAATTTGGTAAGGATGGAAAATTACTTGAAAGAAAAATCCTTGCACTCTATTTAAGGCATAATGATTCCTATACCTATTTTTATAGATTTCTTGGTTTGGGGGTCTTAAGAAATATAGTGGGAGTTTTATGAAATGAAGGTCAAAGACCCTTTAACAAGAAGGAAACAGCAAATTAACTATTAAAATCTTCTTTTCCTCTTGCAGCATACAATATTTTGGTTTAAGAAATCTTTAATTTTAGCTATAATACTGTCAACCAGTCTTGACAAGAATTTTTCCAAAATGCCTTTTGTTGGCATTATAAAACACATCCAAATATTACCCAGCATTTAAGGATCTCAGTAACAGGGCCACTAGCCGTGGTGATACCCCCTGGTGGTAGAGCACAGTAGAGAAAACATCTCAGTGAGGTTTTAGGCTTCTTACGAATAAGAAGAGCCATAGCCTATACAGTTCATTAGAGTTAGAATTGATGTTTTTTTCCAAAAAAATTTTAAATACAAAAATTTCACTACCATAATCAAACACAACCGAGATATTGCTCCAATGTGAGATGTTGTACGTGTCAGAAATGTCCTTCTAAGAGGTTTATAGAACAGTATCTTGGAAGGTTACCACTTAAAAGAATAAGGTAAAGATTTACATACACAAGATGAGCTAAGAGCCACTTGATTCAGCATATAGAATCTTCACAGAGATATCTAGTGATCTATCAGTTTGATTAGCACTCATTTATCTCTCTCTTTTTTTGTCCTAATGTTCCTTTTATACTAATATTCAGGGAAATGTTGCCTTTTCTTCAAATTTATTATTTTATTTTATCCTATGCTTCCTAACAGTTGTTGACAGAGTATTTGTTGTGCTACATTCACTGTGTCAGAGATACTGTCTAATTTATTTTGTTGCTTGCACAATTTTTTACTGAAACATCTGCTTTATCTTGTTTACTCAACAAAGGTACCTACTTTTTTATAACCACCAATTTGACACATAATGTCGATATTTATCTTTACAACTATCTTTACCAATTATTTAGTATGCTTTGTTACTGGTTTTAAACAGGATTTTCTAATTCCAGCATTTTTAAAAGCTGTGGTATGTTATATTTTATTTCAGGGTAGGGAGAATATTATCACATTTTCAGAACTTATAAATTCCTATTGGATTCAATTATATAATTTACTGTATTTCTACCAAGTATCATTTCACCACCACCAATAAACCACTTGAAAATCACATTACGTACTTGATCTTAAAAAACTCCAAATCCCATATAATCTTGATATAGACCAAATGCACCAGCATTTCTTATTCCCAGATATTTAAAATAATTTTTAAATATGTCATCTCAGTAGATATTTCTCTACTGCTAGTCTGATCCTTAGCCTTTGATTCTAATGAACCATCAAAAACTAACTGGAATACTTCTCTCTGACACCGTATTTTAAATTTGTATGTTAAAAGGTCATTTATTGTTAAAAAATTATGCTGTCCAATAAAGTAGCCATTAGCCACAAATGGCTAGTGAACATGTCTAATATTAATTCTAAGAACATGTTAGTCTTTGGAAAAATTATTTCAAGGGTCTAAAAAGTAAATCACTGTTCTCTTTTCCTTTGCATCGCTTAGTACCAATGATTCTAAATATTTTCAGATTCTAGACTCCTTTGAGAAAAAAAATCAAAACTCTAGACCCTTTTCAGCATAAAAAAAAAAGAATGTGTTTATGAAAATGTATAGAATATTGCACACATTGTTTGGGTTTTAGAGACCTTCTTCAGCCAAACAGTAAATCAAGTTAAGAACTCACATTATAAAAGTTATTTTGCTATGTGATAGCATGTTAGCTTACTACTCTGTATGAAAATCTACTGGGATAGCAGTACCATGGGCAGCGGGAGCTTGAACAAAGAAATCCAACAGAGAGGGACAGTGACCAGACTTCAGATAGAAGTTCCAGGTTGGGCAATCGATAGTTTCATGCAGCATGTCCCAGTGGGGTGCTGGGAGACTGGGTTACATGCAACAGCAACAGGAGCCAAGACCTAGAACAAGTGTTGGACTTTGACAGTGGAGGACTTTAGGAGCAATGAAATTCCAGAATCCAATCACTGAGATACAAGTGATAAGGATTTTTATAACATTCCTCTATTCAGGACTAAAAGGTTAAAGGAACAGGTTCTAGCCTGCCCTGGGTAGAGCATAACAAGAATGGTAGTGCCCTGGCTAAGCTGGCTGTGTTCAGGTTAGGCTACGGCACCTATGAGGAAAGTCAGGATGACTGTATTGACCCAGCAGAAGGCAAGAAGTAGCTGAGGGGCGCCTGGGTGGCTCAGTCGGTTGAGCGACTGCCTTCGGCTCAGGTCATGATCCCAGGGTCCTGGGATCGAGTCCCACATCGGGCTCCCTGCTCTGCGGGGAGCCTGCTTCTCCCTCTCCCACTCCCCCTGCTTGTGTTCCCTCTCTCGCTGTGTCTCTCTCTGTCAAATAAATAAATAAAATCTAAAAAAAAAAAAAAAAAAGTAGCTGAGAATGTACCCCCCAAAAAAACAGTTGTGCATGGAGCTCAGAACTTATCATATTATCCAAAATAGTTGCATGTGGTGATTGTAGGGTTTCTCAGAATCCAAGTGATATGCCAGTTCCACATTTCTCTTACCTAAAACCTTTGGCATACAATTACAATCTACGATAACCACAGTTTATTTAGTAGTGTGGCTACATATTAAGGGTACAGACTCTGAAGTGGGCTTGTGTGGCTTCATATTTCAACTCAATCAACAACTAGCAATGTGACTTTAGATCCTGCCTTCTGGACTCCATTTACAAATCTGTAAAATAAAAATGAAAGTAATACCCAACCCATAGAGAAGTTGTAAAGTTACACGAGAACACAGGTAAAGCATTTAGAGCAATACCTGACACATAGCATTGTGTTCACTTCATCTGTCATATGTATATTACATATCAGTAGATTACTTTCATTCTAAATCTTTGAAATGGCTAACTATGCACAAACTCAATTTTCAGATATTTTTACCTGGTAACTAATGTATTAGTAGACTCTTGTTATGGGCTTTTGGGATCTGGATTCATTCTGAGGCACATAATTCTCCAGTGACAGAGTTGCTATGCCCACTAAATTATCATCCCACATTGATGACAACTTAAATGTTCTATGTGTCACCTGGGTGATTCTGTGTCATGAACAGACTATTTATTCTGGAAAACTTCAAAATTTTAAAACATGTTTGAATGGAAAACACCTAAGATGAATAGGCAATCTTGTTACCCTAGGGTCATAGCTCATACCTGGCAACAGTTAGTAGCCTCTCTAAAGAGTGGCGCATTTTCACAAGACACTTCCTTAAAAGTTTGTAACTAGAACACAGGCACCACCATAAGAAAGAAAGAAAAGAGATTTCTGAGGTGATCCCTATGACCATCAATGTGCAATAAATTATAAAACCTTCTTTTCCATAGAGCTTCAAAATTCAGTAAGCTCTAAAGAGAATAAAGTCTATTTTTGTGGTGACACTCTGCTCTACCATCATCTTACGTTCCCTATCTTCATTTCCCAGCATATGTATTATAGAGCATAAGAAGATTAGACAATCGGGTGCCCAGCCATAATGCATTCTATGTTGTGCTCATTATTAATAAGCACTAATTGAATTTTATCAAATAATCATAATTCCAATTAGAATAATGATAATACATTTTCTGGAGAAAAAATATTTGTTATCTTCCGGTCTCCCAGGAAGGCTATTACCTCAGGTGAGATGTATGAATAGATTTAAACTAGTCACATCAGTAATATTTTAAATCCCAAACATTGTAGCATTTTCTGGAGAAATTGAAGACCAAATTTAATTTGCCTTTTTTTCAATTCTTTTAAAGGGAATTTTAATCCTGAATGGAAATCTCACTTTGCTATTTCCTTTTGTGCTTATGGTCTGACCTTAAAAACTAATACTTATATGTTGTCCAGTTTTTTTTTCTCTTTAATTTTTTCAATTCTATTTTGTTCTTCAGCATTTTTCTCTGCTTGTAGAGAAATTACACATTTGAAATGCTAGTTATTTAGTTTTTCTTCTCTTTTCAAATGTACACATTTGTTTGTTTTAGATATATATTTCTTTGCCAGATAAATTATGATATTCCAACTGGAAAAGTGATTTTTTTATATGATTTTGAGCCACATCTGTAAGTACCTGCTCTGGACAGCCTACCTTCCTCAAGGTAGGACATTTATGTGAAACAGAAGTAAATCTCAACCTTGTTTGATCCACTGTATGTGGCTGTCCTTATAACTGTTGCTTAGGGTAGCATGAAGTGCATTTTATACCAGAACCTGGAAACCTTCCACCTCCCAACCACACATTATAGTCTTTGTAGCTATAATGTCATTTCTTCTTTCTTCACCAGGAAAATTCCTTCTCCAAGCTCAATTATGACATCCTGTGAGAAACTTTCCCCAATTTATTCAGACAGCTTTTCACTCAATCCACTCAGTTCCTCAAGAACTAGTTATTTGATAAAGAATCCTGTGATAAAATATGATCTTAAGAGACATAGTCTAAGAAAGTTTGAGAAGAGTGACTTTTAACTCTTTATATGTTAATAATTGTTATTATGACACATAATATAAACTGCAGTATTCTGTGTAAATTAAAAACAATTTAACTTGCTTGAAGAAAAATAAGGCCAAACAAAATAAAACACACCTTTTATCCAATCTCTCAGTGTTGGGACATTAAGGCTCATAAGGCTATCTCATAAAGAAAAAATTGCAATGAAAGACTTAAATCATAGTTCTAAGTTAAGAAGGAATGCTTTGTGTGTCTACAGGGCAGATATTCTGTCTTCAAGCCAAGAGTTCATATTTCCTCTCTATCACTCAACATCTCTACTTAAAAATAGGTAAATTTAGCACTACATCATTGAAAGTTATAAGGACTTACACTTTGTCAAAAAAAATCTGTTCTTAAGAAAATTCCTTCTTAAAATTCAATTCCTTATTTAAAATCAGCAAGTGTCTACTACGTATAGATGGCATGTGTTGTTATCAATAGTAGACTCTATTGATTTTAAATTTATGTATTATATATATGGTATCTTAAAGTAGCGTGAAGAAAATACTTGAAGGTATCAATGTTATTTCAAACTTTATTTGGTAATTTTCACTCAACAAAGTTTTTAAGGATACATCATAAAAAGAAGAGAGAATGTTATTTCAGCCAATCCTTAACAAAGGTAAACCTCTGGCTATCTAAAAGTCTACCACATACCAGCCCTCAACCAGAAAAGAGAACATTTTAGAAAAAAAATAACGATGTCCTATGGCAGAACGAAAAGAAAATACAAGAAATTTCTCAAACCAATTTGGGATATGGGCAGACCTGGCATAGAGACTTACCTAGTTCAAAGCATTATTTAAAACATCCTTAATTGGTGTAAAACCATAGACAAACTTTGGTTAACATATAGCGCCCTACACAAATCTCAAGTTCATAGGCCATCTTCTAATATATTTCAGGCCTCCTATTTAAAACTGAGCAAAGGGAAGGTTTTTAGTAAGTTGAGTGAATGCATAATTAATCATAGTTAACATTTGAGAGTGCTTCCTTTGTGTCAATTGCATTATCTCTAATTTTTAAAAACTGAAAAGTAGTAATATAGTTATTCTCACTTCTACAGATGAGTAAACTGAGTCTTAAAAAAAGATGAATTATGGGCGCCTGGGTGGCTCAGTCATTAAGCGTCTGCCTTCAGCTCAGGTCATGATCCCAGGGTCCTGGGATCGAGTCCCACATCGGGCTTCCCGCTCTGCGGGAAGCCTGCTTCTCCCTCTCCCACCCCCCCTGCTTGTGTTCCTGCTCTCGCTATGTCTCTCTCTGTTAAATAAATAAAATCTTTAAAAAAAAAAAAAGTGAATTACCTTGTCAAAGTTATAATGCCAATAAGTGTTGGAGGTTTGTCTATATTCAAATACCACACTCAGAAGCCCTGCCTTACATTACCATCCGGGCTTACACACAGTAACATGCATAATGTGCGGCTAACATTTGGTGTAATGAATGTAAGCTGATAGTCTTAAAGCTTCCTTCCAAAGACTGAGGGTTTTAATGGTATGTACAATGAAATACTGATTAAAATCTAAAATATTTCTGCCGGAACCCATAATTTAATCTTAAGTTGCAAGTTAAGTAAATTAAAATTCTATTAAACATAAATTGTCTAGAAAAAAAATAGTATCACTTCATTTTCTAAACAGGCTAAAAATTAAAAGGAGCTTCAAAGTCCACATTTGCAAACCCAATCTGAGATACCTTTATGTGAACCACTGACACTTTACACATTTTTATATAAGCATTGTCAAAGACTACACTGCTTTTTTTTTTTTTTTTTAAGGTGGAAATAAAATTGCAAACCTTAGAAAGAAGGATTTTATTACCCATCCATAAAATTCAAGTTTACAAGAGAGCTGGAATATATGCTCTGGTAACCTGATCATGCATAAAAGGGGTGATACACTCGGTGACTCACATTACTTTAATTAAAAACCTGCTTAGGGTTACTTCGGGTTGGAGAGAAGCATGGAAATAGAAGTCACAAGATTTATATTCTTGATATTTCCACTAACAGGAATCCTGCATAATATAAAGATTGGTTTATTTCTGTGTCAGAAAGCAATCAATAGAAACTCAATGTGAAATGTACGGTGCTTTTATTTGAGGGAGGGAATTGCATTATCCATTCATAAAGTTCTGTTCACGGCTAACTCACTAATTCCTATCAAATCACTTCCACAAACGTATAACATTTTACCCTAACAGTAATCAATGCATGCAGCAACAAAAAATATTTTACCTAAAAATACATGGGAAGAGCACCCCGATGAAAACTGTATTTAAAAAATTATTAGAGAAAACACCATAGGCATATTCCTGGGGGTGGGGTAAGGGGATTATTACCTAGAAGAGTTAAACTGGGAGCATCTCTGCAAATAAACAGAATGGGAGTCCTCAAAGTGAGAACCGGACCAAATGGAGGGGGAAAGGAAAATGGAAGGGGATTTGACTAGTGAAACAGAACCATGGAAATTAGAAAAATTAGCTTATACCCAGATCCACTGGTTAGACAAAATGTCTTACACTGGGGTGTATTTTTTTTCACAATCAATTCAATAATTCTTCTGATTATCATAACAACCTAGGAGTTGCAAAAGGCAGACAATATCCTCCCCATCTTACAAAATGGAAACAAGCCCCAAGAGCTCAGATGGCCCCCTTTAACTTTTATGCAAAGTTACAAACGGGCAGAGGAAGCCTTCAAACCCACAGTCCCTACCTTCAGGTCAAGGACCCTTTCTAAGTAAAAAACTCTGTCACCAACATAGTCTAATGTTGAAAAGGAAGAGAATGGATATTCAAAAATGAAAAATTAATCAACCTTTTTCCACTTTATGACCCATAATAATAAAGACTTAGTTTCAAGTAACCTATGGAGGGTCTGGGGGACGAACAAGAAATATCATCTCTGTTATTATTACAAATGGAATAAAGAAAATATTTAATATTGGGCATAATGATGAGTTATGTTTTAACAGACTATTATAACAATCTTTCAGTTATCCATTTAAGCTATAGTGGATTAAGATCAGGCCAGCTTCCCGACGTGCTTACAATGTGAAAATAATAGGCAATCCTGAGTTGGAATTCGTCATTTTCCTGTATCGAAGTCAATGCCAACTTTGACAAACCCTTATTTCACAGGTGGTGACACCCCACCCCATGAAGAACTTTACAAAGAACTGGGACAAAAAGATAATGCAATTACTACTCTCACTCAGTAACAGTGTATTGATTCTAAATTAGCTAAGCTATATACCAGTTCATTAATATATTTATGACAAGTTAACAAACCGCAGAAAGGAGCATTCTATACAAACATTAAAGACGGTTATTTCTAAAAATATGTTTCAATGACTTCAGCACTTCCTAAATTGTACCTCGTTCCATTCTCTTTCTTCCCAGAATTTACCTCAAAGTCAATAAGGGTGATTAATTTTTCATTTGTGAATGCCAACTCTACTCCTCCTCTTTGACATTAGACCATGTTGATCAGATAGTATATTATGTGGAAAATGGGGTGGAAATGACACCTACAATTACTTTCCTTCTCAAGCATCAATATATATGGAACCTTTGGGAGACTTTGTTTCTAAAGGTAAATGGACTTACTTATTCTGAAACATGTGACATTTATTTTTCAAAGGGAAAAAAAAATCAAACCTCTCAGAAAAGTTGAAAACTGTCACAATTATAAGTCAATTTATTTAGTTCTTTAATGAAAATATACTTTTATTGGTCAAAAATCTATGGGCAATAAAATATATATGAATTAAAAAATATATATATATATGAATTATTCTTAGAACTCAGCCTCATTATTTGGCAGGAAATCAAGCCTGAACACGACAGAATGACCAAAATCACCAGATGCTTTCACAGAATGCAGGTATCACTCTAATGAATTCCATCCTAATGGAAAATTCCACCTCATTTTACAACGCTCAAAATTGGTTCCCTGATGGAATGGAAATACTATTGGGGTTGCTGACTAACAGGTAGAACATAGGCCTACATTATGAAAAACAATTTGTTCAATTCTTTTTTTTTTTTTTCTTGGAAGTACCATTCCTTGTCAACAGTAGGTTCTACAATGTCTTGTGTTTCTTGATTTTTTGGAAGTTTTTATCTTCTAAAATTAAAAAGATAATGAAACTTACAAAGTAGTAAACAAGGCATCCATATCACACATATTCCTACTATCCAGAATTAACCACCAATAATACCTTAACATGCATAACTGTTACGAGTATTTTCTGAAAAAGAAATCATTTTATTTTTTGTGTTTTTACTAGGAGTCATGATCACTGGAAAGAACTCAAAAAATTGTCAAGAGATAAAAGGTACAGCTGAATGTTTTGAAATACCCCAAATCCTCATGCACAAATAAATAGAATTGATATTAAGGAAACTCTATTTCAGACATCTTCCTATGCATATATATGGATGAGTGGATGAATGGTACATAATATCTTTATAAATAGTGAATCATTATAAGTGCTATTTTTCAAAGTATTAAATTTAATTTCAAAAATGGAGTGCAACAAAATAATGAAACCAAAGGCAGTGATGAATTTCTATTATTTCTTTATCAAAAAAGATATAATTTTTTAAAATTTCTTCTCTGTTTAAGAAATAAAATTATGAAAAATATTAAGAGGTGAAATATTTTTTAAAAAACTACATGAAAGGGTATGATTCAGTATAATTCTTCACTGTGAAATATGAAGATATTAGCAGTTTCATATGTACCAAACTTGCCTCTTCTTACTTTCTAACTTTTAAATGTGAATATGCTTAAAGTTACCTTCTCTTAGTTTTAACATTTAGTTGTTCTTGTTAAAATACTCCCCTTAGTTGCTAAGTTTTAGTTTTATATTTAAATAAATGCAAAACTTACCATTGTTTTTCCTCTCTGTGGTCTTTCCTTTTCTGCATTCTTTACTTTAATTCAAACATTAATTGGCTTGATTTTATTGCCATGATGATTTTGGATACACATACATGCATCTCTATCTATATAAATATATATAATCACTTTATTTTTTATTTTTTTATTTTTTTTAAGATTTTATTTATTTATTTGAGAGAGAGAGCACATGAGAGGGGGGAGGGTCAGAGGGAGAAGCAGGCTCCCTGCCGAGCAGGGAGCCCAACATGGGACTCGATCCTGGGACTCCAGGATCATGACCTGAGACGAAGGCAGTCGCTTAACCGACTGAGCCACCCAGGCGCCCAAATATATATAATCACTTTAAAAGAAAAGAAACAAGTAAGGAAAATAAAAAGAAAACAAATTTGAAAGAAAACTCCAACTATTAAAATTGCACTCTCCACTAATTCAAACTCTGTAAATGCCCTTTAGTTAGCTACTTTCAAAATAATTTAATTAAAAGCAATTTTCTGTTGACATGATTTTTCTCTTTTTTAAAGATTTTATTTATTTATCTGAGAGAGAGAGAGAGCACGAGCATGTGGAAGGGCAGAGGGAGAAGCACACTCCCCACTGAACAGAGAGCCTGACCTGAGGGGCTCAAACCCGGGACCCTGGGATTCTGATCTGACCCAAGGCAGACACTTAACTGACTGAGCCACCCAGGTGCCACGTGATATTTCTAATTTAATTTCCATCGTTTATTTAAGGAAGTGAGCTATCTTTAAGAGTGACCTTCATGTCTATACTGTATTGGTTCTGAAACTTTGATTCTAATCTTCAATTCTTCTGAATTTGTAGAACACATGCAATTAAGGTACTATCTCAAAATGCATTATACTGAAATGACAGATTTGTCTTTTAATAGATGTACTAATACACAAGGTGGGAGGACAAGAAAGGCAAAACCAGAGGCACGAACACTAGTGGAATTATATGAAAAGGCCAAAAAAAAAAAAAAAGCAGAATCTCCTGCATCTGTCACAATTCAAGCAGTGTGTCATCTGAACAAACTGCTTTCTTCAAACTCATTCTACAGTAAGTAAACCCAAGAACAGGTAGCAGAGTCTGCCCCAGTGAGAACCTAAGTCCCCCAGTTGATTCGACTTGTTTGCAAGGGCTGATTATGGCAGTCTAATGCTTATACATTGGATCCCAGGTTATTAAATAAGAGGGAAGAATTAGCTGTGATTTGTTGGTATCCTCATTTAAATTTCACATGCGCTGATTTGAAAATTAAATATTCTGATTCAAAGGGTGTTATGGTTTTGACAAGCTATATGACACTCTCAGCTACTTGCCCAGCAACATGATAGTCAGATTAAAGCTCAGGATGAAACAACACGTCTGACAAAATGGATAACCTGTGACAAAACAGCTCATTGGGAAATGTCACATTGTGCTTATGAATCACCTATCATCAGACATGCTTAGTACCCAGGAGGCCAGTGGTATCACCAGAAGAACATTCCCAACCAAGAATAATTAGATTTCTCCGGAAGCAGCTTTCAGAATAAGCTTTCAGGCTGTCACAATTAAAAGCAAAAGCTATTGCAAAATTGGCCCTTTCAAAGTAAATAATTGTGTAAATATCATTCAGAAGTAAGCAGTTGGGTAAGTTTTCAAGATAATCGAGAAACAGAGATTTTACCTATCACTGGAATGATAAGACAATAAATAATTGAAACCCCATATTCTGATCACTCAGGACTAGCATATGGGGGTGGGGAAGCATAACTGTTCATGGCTTCTCTTCATTGAATGGCATAGGTTCCCAAAGGAAAGAGGACATTGGTTTCTGACAAGACTAAAGGCAAAACCCACAGATCCAGCCTCACTTAATCCATCTTCAAGATATCGATAAGGGAGACTGCAACCAGGTACAATCACATAATTTTGGGGTGTGTGCTCAGCAAAGCAAAATCTCTAATAGCAAGAGAGGTATAGAGAGGAAGGTCATTGGATGGTGTTATAAAGAACTTGATGCAGTGATTATTCACACACACACACACACACACACACACGATTTAATGTCCAATGTTTAGTACAGTTTATCAGGCCACTATTTAAAAATTGGCCAACCTATTAGATACTTTGCAAATGACAGGTAGAACCACCATTCCATATACGTTTTAATGAAGTTGGATTAAGAGA
Organism: Mirounga leonina; assembly: GCF_011800145.1. NCBI lineage: Eukaryota > Metazoa > Chordata > Mammalia > Carnivora > Phocidae > Mirounga > Mirounga leonina. The sequence continues at coordinate 727,295 of NW_023270431.1, forward strand.
AAAAAAGGTATACACATTAATATTACTCAGCTGTGAATGTTAGCTTGTCCTCTAGTCCCTATAGACTTGGTCAGCAGACATATTTAGAATTGAGCAGCTGAAATTTTCCAAAATTATTTTTAAATATCTATTTTTTCAAAAAAGGAACAAATAAAAGATAGCCCCAAGATTAATTTAAATATTAACTTAATGTGAATTCAAGGATGCAAAAAGCTATAGTGGAATTTTATGGAGGGTTTGTCTCCTAGCAAGAAATCCATTCAGACTTATGAGGTTTGCCCCTTTTTAAAATAGCATCCTAAAAGCAAATAAAAAAAAAAAAAAAACTTTTATTTTTATTTGATTATAAGTATTTGCCAGAGATGAATAATTGGTTAATAAATTACTTACTCATATTTGAACAGGCTTTCTGACAATAACTGTTAAAAATAATAATAAATTTGATATCCTGATCACTTATGCAGAGGATATTTGTTATAATGCTAACGGTCAACCTCCCTTGTACTTTTACTTATCTTTTTTGCCTTTAAAAAAATGTATTCAGCTTCAAGCACAGCTCCGTTAGGTTTAGAGATAAGTAGTCTTTCAAGAAGGAACTGACAATTTACCCCATGGTTTATAGCAAAGGCTTTTACATGCCAATTCAATGAATTCTTCAGTTCACTCTTTTTTTTTAAGACTTGTAAATGTGTTGGTAGAAGATACGGAAACTTGGTAACTGCATCAATATAAATGTCAATATATTCTATATCTGTCAATTTGGTTTCATTTACTGACCAAGATACATTAAAAAGATTTTTCACTTACCTTGCTCAACGCTTCCATTTTGGTATACTACCCCTCTCTTTCCCTTAGAAATATCTCAGAAGCAATAAGGTCATCTTTAGTAAATCAAGATTTATCCTTTTCTGGTCATACGATTTCACAGTACCGATTTCTAACTTACAGACAAAGACAATCAAATCAACTAGTCATGGCCATCTGGAGTATGAAACCACCAAATAACAGAATAACTGTTAAATGTATTAGTGTAGCTCTCTGAGTGGCATTTTCCCTTGTGTCATCATACTAAGTACTCAGGGATGTATCCATCCCATAATTTGATACATCTAAGCCTGCAGGCAAGAAGTAGATAGAAAGCAAATGAACTTTAAAATATAGAAAATTGATTAGACATAGAATTGAATTAACACCTAGAAATTAGATTTCTTATTTAATTATTTCATTTAGTTTTCATTTTCCCTCAATTACTTTGCAATCTTTTATAATAAATGAAGCCAAATTATATAGAGAAAAAGTTTGGCTTCCCTTTTTTATAAAATTCACCCATTGCATAAACTAGAAATGTGAAAATTTCTGATTAACTATTATTAATGTTTTTTAAGCAACATGATTGCAATTTAAAGAAGACCTAGTGAAAGAGAAGTGATTTTCTAATGACTTCAAATTTTTTCAGCTTTCAATATAAAGAAAATGCCAGATGATATAAAAAGAATGTTTTTGAGGCAAAAGTATTTTTTAAAAAATCAGTATCAACTGGAATGTAAAATGCTATTACAAATTCTACTATAAGCCAGGTCCTTGAAACTGATATATTTATGTCTTTGTACTGAAGGTATTAAAAAAATGTTCTAAATACATACCGCTGGAGACAAACATAAATATATGTGATGCTGGGAAATGAGATAGAAATAGCAAGCATTATGGTAGAATTCTCTCTCTTTCTCTCTCTCTCTCACATGCACAAGCACACACAGTTAAACAGTTCAAGAATAGGGTAGAATATTAGATCAAAATTACCACCACTAGATAGTCCGTGTTTATTGGTAGGCCAGCCATCTTTCAGACAGAAAGAAAGAATTTTGGTATTTAATCATAAAACATGGATGACCAGTGCTTATCCAGGACCAACATTTGAAATGAAAAATATAAGGAGGTGAAGGTAAGAGTTGTTCTTAAGCCTACTCTATGCATGTCTTTTCTATACACCCAACCAGAAGTTAGAGTAGCAGTTGGCCCAGAAGTCTCATGACTTAATCAAATAAGCATGTACCTGCCATGATCTCAGCGGCAAGCACCAAAATGCAAAGTCAGCTCCCAAATGCCTTCCTTCTTTGGGCAGCCATAGGGCTTTGCAATTCCATTATTAGTTTAGTCCATTAGGTTAGAATTAGAGATTTGCATTTTTATTCAGCAATTCTCTGTTAAATATAAAAATCCTAGAAGATAATGTTCTAAGCTACTACCAGTGACTAATCCCAATCTTTTTCCATCCCACAATCCTGAGAAACATGATGTACTTCCATCATTAATAGTTCTCTATAGCAGAAATTCTCTATACCCTGACTACTATGAGTCATACAGCCCATTCTCTAGATGCAGATCACTGTCTTAACCTAAATGAATGGATGACGTTCCTTTCCCATAAGGGAACTAGCTGAGAATAGGCTTCTGTGCAGCATGAGACAGATGTGGTTCAATGCATGGGCATTATCGGTGAACAACAGGTAGCATTGCTTGAACTAGACTTATTTTCCATTTAATTCAGTATTATTTAATATTCTTATTTCTATGTGCATTTCTATTTCTCTATTCCCTCCACAAAAAAAAGGAGAAAATATCTGTTTTGTATTCTACAACTGCTATACCATGGCATAATAAAAATCATCTACCAGCATACTTCTGTATGATACTTCAGGGAAACTCAAAGATGTTTTAATGAAGTAGCAGTTCCTAAGCAATATCCAGCAACAAAGGTTAACTGTCCTGTGTTTTAGCCTGCATGTTCTCCCGAAATAACTGCAAAATGCAAGCACAAATCATCATAACAAATAATATTTAGAAAATTTAATATCTTTCCTGACGATTTTCCCTAAGTTATATTCGGCAATGCTTAAAGTTAATTACGGAAGAAGAAAGTGGCAGAATATTTTTAATAAATATTTGCTACTTAGGTCAACATGTTTAAAATTCTAACTAGAAGATTTTATTAAAGAGTTTCATTTCTTTTAAAAACTATATCTCAGAAGAATTCCAATATTTAAGAGGATAGGATCACATAATCATTCATATGGGACCACTTTTAAGGAATCAAAACATCGAATGTTGGAGCCAGTTTGTTTCTAGAAGCCTTCTGCCTTTAAGGAAATCCAAGTAAGTCCAAGACCAGGATAGGACATAATGAATGAATTGCATGCCTTACCAAATCTTCAAAAAAAAAAAAAAAAAGTGAAATAAACTCTAAATTCTATTTATTCTATAGATAAACTATTACATTTGCAGGGAAAGGTAACCAACTAGCTTTCTTTTCTGGAACAATTTCTAAAATATTCATTTCAATGAAATTAATAAATCTAACATCTTAAGAGCAGTAATGTATGACAACATACCTACTGTGTTGATAGCTATGTTGATGGAACCCATGTCTGTGAAAACCTAAGTTTGAATCACAGAACTTTCCATTTTTTAAGCCATTAATTGCCATTCAGAACATTCTAGATAGATGTAAACTGATGTACACTTAGGCATTTCAACGGTGGTAGGAAAGCGTGTGGTAAATACCGAAATCCTGCAAAGGTGTCAAGTATCTCCATCAGATCTCTCAACCTGACAGTGCATCAGGACATCAGTGGCACGCTTACCTAAAGCAGTCCTACAAAGCAAAGCCTACAGCTACAGCTGCTACAGTCTGGGCAACCGTGTTTCCCAGAAAACAGAGATGAGAGCTAAGGAACGATTGCCAGCGAATCTATTCCTCTCTAATGAGATTTAAGAGAACTGGAAAGGAAAACTATTTTTGTTTTATTTATCCTTGAAAACACATATTTCCCAATATGATTTTAAAATTGGTACCTAACATCTTACTTTTAGCTTATGTGGTTAAAAGGTTTTACAAATGCAATGACAAAATACTATTCGAAGGAAAGCTATGCTGCGAAGTTCCATGATCTACTGTGCTTCTCAAGGAGTGGCATAATTCAAGTTATTTTTATTAGTTTACCCTTGGAAATCACTGAGCATTTGTGAAGTCTGTGATTGCATCTCCTGTCTCACGGAAGCTGATAATTATCAATTTCAAATGTTGACTAGCATGGAAACAAACTCAGAAGCAGCCGATCTCCCAAAGCATGTCTAGATTATATTTTAATACTAATGTCACATTTTAAAAAGTGTGTTTAAACTAAGAAATAATGTAGCAATTCTATGCTTTAGGCACAATTTGAAGGATTTGAATCTAACTCCAAATATTAATATTGTCAATATTACTTTAAATTGTGTAAAATGAAGAAATGTGTAGTTTTTTGGAGACTCAGAAATAGTCTAATGCACTTTAGTTAATTTTTATCACAAAAGAATATACTGTAATTTAATTGTAAAGATTCTGACATATTATAATAATATGAATCCCAGTGGCTTAGAACAGGAACTAAATTAACATGTTTTTAATTGAACCAGTATTTCAATTCACATTAGACCTACAAATGTGCCAGAGCTTCTAATAGATTTCAGTGGCAAATCTAGTTTGTACAAGGCTTTCAGATTTCATAGAGATAATATTTCACAATTTTAATCATAATTTAAATCAACTTTGGCAAAGTGTTGAATCTCTCTGTATGGTACTCTAAAAATGATCATTAATAACTACACTTCTACAAAAGGTCATTTATACAATCTACTATCCGTTGAAACTCTGTATTCTAAAAAATTAAAATATTTATGATGTTTATAAAATATCTTACTATTTTTAATTGGCATATAATGAGAGTATTTGTTATTCACAAATGTGCAGAAGCACGTAATGGGTTTTACTCCTGGTTTCTAATTTTGTTTTGTTTTTTAGAATTTCCTTTCCCTGTTACTTTTATATCATTTTATATTTATATCATTCCTTTTATATCATCATGGTATTGTATTATTTTACTTAGTGGATTTCAGCATTTATTATAAACCGTTTTTCTCTCTTTGTATACACATACTCTCCCATACCACACCACATGTGTACATACATACATATGTACCATATATGAAGATATATATCCTCTATGTACATGATGTATGTATATGTAATATACATGAAAAAATATGAGAATGTGTTATTGTCATATGTGATAGAATTTATCATACCAAAGCTTTCAGTATATTTAAAATACATTAAACTTGAATGAGGCATACTGGATCAAGTAGAATATTTTGGATCCTTCCAATAATTATTTTTATAAAAATAAAAAAGTCTAAGGATTGAATGTTTTGAAGTAGAGATTTCATTTTAGGCTCAATCATTGACCCAGTTTACAGAAAAGTACATTTCTTTCTTCCATCCTGTGCCTAAGTAATTATCAGAGTCATGTAAACACTACCCATAGAGTAGTCAAAAGATGGAAACCAATCACCAAATTGGAGTGAAATTTTTAAAGACTAATAGCCCTCTTATATGAAAAGTATATAAAGTTATTTGTACACTATGATTCCACCTATAAAATCAGGACATAGGAAAAAATGGAAAGAAACATCAAAGTGGTGATAACTGTACCTATTTCATAGCTATTAATACTATATATTTTGGATTGAAAAACTCTCCAGGGTTAGGGTTATGGTTAGGATTAGTAAAGACCCGGCTAATTTTTCTTTTTATGGTACACAAGGAATTAGATAAATAAGTCAGATTTGCCTGAAACAATCCTAGTGCCTCTGAATATGTGGGAGTTTGCAGACTTGTAAAAGCTTGCGCATGTATGATCACCCCAACATTAGAACCACCATTGTGTATCAGAGAGCTAATGATGGCATCTTTGCTCACCCCACAGTGCATTCCTAAAAAATTAGTAAGATTCCTCCTGAGAGAAATACAGATTCTAAAGTTTACTATACTCACTGTAAAGGCCCATAGATAATACATTTCTACAACATACACCATGACAAAGAAGAAGATCTTCAGTATTTTTCATAAATGTTAGGATTGACAGGAGTTTGACAAAACTGCTATTCCTTACTTGGTCCCCAGTATCCTTAGTGGTTGCTCTTAATTCATCAGGCTGCTACTCATGATATTGCATACAGCCTCAAGAGTTAATGTAACTCCCAGAGGTCCCTTATTACTCTAGGGAATAGCTTAGCATTAGTTAGTGACAATCAGATGAAGAAAAATAGATAGAACTATCCTACTACAATGGTAAGAGAGTTTTAAAATGAAACCCTAAAAGCTGTTTTCAAATCCTTGATCGAAATACATAAGAGAAGGTACCCAGTTGTGTCATGAAATGGTTCTTGTCTAGCCTAATTATATTATTATATAAACTCCACTGGAGAAAATCTGTGCACTCTGGGATCAACACAAATATATGTATTTGAAAAATGGGTTCAGATGAAAATGCTGGGCATTTCTAGTCCAAATAATAATTACAGAATACCTAAAGCTGTTATGTATAACATTATTTCATTTCATAGGAAATAACATGATATAAATACACATAAACATTATCTATCCATCTATCTATACAAATATATATGTTTAAAATAAGATAATATAAAATTATGGCAAAAAAATTCAAATCTTATGTTGAAAAATCGAGCTCCATAAAAGTAATAAACTATATACCATCGTTTAGACAAACTGATAACAAAAAAAGGAAAAATCAATTAAATAAAAAGAACTACTCAAACAATGGAAAAGTAATATCATTTGTTCCATTTTGTAATGTAAATATGTAACTAGGAAATGGATTCTATGTTTAACATAGACAAGAGGTCTCTTTAAATGTTCTTAATGGCCTGTTGTACTTTCCAGTTACTGGGTTCATTTTCCATTAAGACCCTTCTATGTATCCCAACTGTATGTTCCTTTGAGCTCTTTTTTTTAAATCGTTACCTTTTCTGTAGAATAAGGTTAGAATATATAAGAAACCCAGATATTATATATGCTAAAGTATTACTAACATTTATTTAAATATTTAAGATCATTGTGTAATACCTGTATCAAGTAATGTTGATTTATGCATCTCACAAAATTACTTTTACATTTTATAGTGGAAAATCTCTCTTGAGAGAATTGTTAATTACTTTCTTCAGAATAAGTGTATGTTCTCAACATAATACAGGGTGGGTATCTTTCTGGGATTAGGCACAAAAACACCTCACCCTATCAAGTAGCTAAATTATGGTATAGAAGTAATAGCCAATATTAATTCTGAATTGATTAATTTCAAAACTATTCTGAATTCCAATAGGCTGCCAGGAAGAGGTTCCAACAGGCTTGCCAGAGGAAGCTCTGTCAGTGAGCACTGAAGCCCCTTTCCATGCTACCTCCCTCACCCCAGACCACAATGCAAACACTTCAATTTGGAAGGTACCAATGGTTGTGAGGAGAAAAGGCGGTTGAGGGTTCCCATAATTCAGCATTTCAATACCCGTCTGCTGTTGGACGGGATGAAATATCAGAGCCACTCAGATGTGGAGCAGTTGCAACTACAGGACTTTCTCAAAGTTAGTCATATATTTAAATTGATAAAAAGTGGTACTGAGGTCAGTTACACAGCGATGATCTTCCTGCCAACTGCTACCACAATGAAGTGCAAAAAATTGAAAACTCTGGCCGTTGGTGTGGGTTTGTCACCATCTTTCACTGCACTATTATACTCCCAAGACTTAACTCAAGATTTTCACTTTTCCCATACATTTGGACTATTTTATCCGACAGCAACTACCAGCACCCATTTTGTTGTGATCCGTGGGTGAGAGGGCCATCATGAAGACTCGTGACTGTTTTCTAAATAATACACTATACCAGTTAATGCTGCACACAACAAAAAACGAATGAATGATATCTTTATGTCTTTATCAATTGTTCTGAGACTTCTGGATATATTTTTCCTTTATACATACACCAGTTGTAGCAAATAGTTCTGCTTGTCTATACAATATAAATTCCTACTTTTTTCCTTACAGAACCCTGTTTAGTTTGGGACATCAATGTGACAAGAAAGAAGGAAAGAGCCTGGAATCTAAAGGGCATCCCAGAGCCCCTATATTAGACCTGTGGTCTAATCCCAGGCTTCTTGTCATGTGAGACAAGTAAATACACTTCTGGTTCAAGCCACTGTAGTAGGATCTTCTATTACTTGCACATGGAATTCCTGGCTAACACATGGATGTGGTTTTTTTGGTTTGTTTGTTTTACACATTGATTTGTTTTTAAACATGATTGTCACTCTGTGATATTTTAAATTATTGTATGTGCCCAACTTTACTAAAGAGAGAATTCATATATTCATATGTTTTCATTCACACACTTAGTATACACAACTTAAACCAACTGAAAGAAAAATTCCCAAATATACACTTGAAAAAAAATTAAAACTGTTGACACAGGCTTAACTAATATCGACTACTTTTAATCACAGCTGTTAAGTTCAAAAGGGCTACCCTATAAATATATGTATAAGTTATTTATACACATGTCTGTAAATAAGGGTCTATCTATTTATTTCCACAGAACCATTAAGTGCTACCTCTTGGTGAAGACACCAACACTTCACTCACATATCTTATCCCGCCCAAAAAACTGTTTCCAGGATTGACAACATTGTGCATCCTATATTCCGGCCACGTTGGCCAACATTTTCTGAAGCATACTTTTTAATTAAAAAAAAAAGTTTTATTATGAAAGATTTCAAACACACACAGAAATAAATAGCATAGTGAAATGAGTTCCCACGTACGCATCACTCATTTTCAGCAACAATCAGTTCATGACCAGTTTTGTTTTATTTATACACTCTACACTGCCCTTCCCTTACCTCCTCAGGTCATTTTGAAGCAGCTCCGTATAACATATTATTTTATCCATTAGCATCTCAATATGCTTTTCTAAAGCATAAGGCTTTGGGGGTACCTGGGTGGCTCAGTCGGTTAGGCGTCTGCCTTCGGCTCAGGTGGTGATCGCAGAGTCCTGGGATCAAGTCCCGCATTGGGCTCCCTGCTCCGTGGGGAGCCTGCTTCTCCCTCTGCCTCTGCCTCTCTCTCTCTCTCTCTTTCTCATATGGATAAATAAATAAAAACGTAAAAAATAAAAATAAAAAATTAATGAAACATAAGACTTTCTTTTTAAAGTTAACTATTGGAAAAACTTTTATCATCAAGGGATGGAAATTTTTATCATCATTTTTTGTTGCTATTTTGTCCAGCTATCAGATACTGAATCCTTGTTATTAGGTTCTGGTTGCCACTAAGGATCTTTACGCTCTAAAATATTATGCTTCTATAGTGGCTTATTTCTAGCTATTGCAACCATAATTTATGAACCACAAAGAGGGACAATTTTCCTGAAAAAAATTTTTATGGGTGGGAGTCTGGGACATATAGCCTAGATTCAAGAAGTAGCTAAAACTTCTGTGACTATTCTATTTATTTATGGTATTAGAAGGAAAGCATGATTAAAATCTGAATCACCTCAGAAAATCCACTATATCACATCCTAAAATAGTAACAGAGAGTGGTAGAAATTGCTGACAGAAATATAGGTGCTCGAGTTCAAGTACAAAGCAGCCATTAAATCTGTTTTTGAAGATGCTGTTCCTTAATAGAGAATATGTGATTTTGTGAGAGTTTAGAGTTCCTTTACATGATTTTTCTAGTTAAAAGACGCAAATTAGTAATAAAATATCACATGCCTGAAAATGTATGATCTAAATAATGTATGCTCTAGGCAATATTCTTAAAAATATTTTTAAAATATGGTCTGTAGATTATCTATATCAGAATTGCTTGGTGTTGTTGCTAAGAAATGTAAATTCAAAAGATACACTTAAAACTTAGAAATGTTGGGGCACCTGGCTGGCTCAGTCAGTAGAGCATGTGACTCTTAATTTTGGGGTTGTAAGTTCAAGCTCCATGTAGGGTGCAGAGATTCTTAAACAATAAAATAAAATCTCTAAAAACAAAACAAACTTATGTAGACATCTTAATTTCTGGGAGTCAGATACAGGGTTCTGTTTTTAAATAATCTGTTCTAGTGATTCTTGTACTTACTTTCATTCAAGAACCTCTACCTTAGTGGGCACAATAGAATCCTAAATATCTTGACTTATAGTTTAGAGGTGACTTCTAGCAATAGCTTAAAATGTTCAGTGTAAACCTTGGAATTCACATCAAACACTCAAAGTCAACTTCTTCCATATTTAATTTTAAAGCTAATGTCCCTAGGAAGTAGGGGCCTACTGCATTATCATATGTGAGATATTTTCAGCCATGACATACTGGTGACATAATGAGACAAGGTCCTTTGTGATAGTTCTCTTTAAATCCATAGTTGTTTTTTTCAACAGACAATTATATCCAGTATAATTTAGTTGGCTTGCATGAGGGCAAGAACAACAGTAACATTGTAAAATGAGATAACTGGAAAATAGAAAAGAAATTTTCCATTTAATGAAGTTGAATAGCACTAATAATGTAATGTAGAACTTTCTTGGAATAAAGCATCTTAGAAAGAGCAAAGCAAAAGAGTTCCATTCGAAGTGTTGCTGCAAATTGTGTACACAAACACTGAGAACACTCTAAGACTGAGAAAGAAAAAGTAGTTTGTAACAATTATTACAAAGCATACAAAATAGAAACTGGCAAACAAAACAATGGCAAGCCATTTGAAAATCATGGAAAAAATGGTTACTCTTAGTTGTATCAAAAGGGATAACATTGTTTTTAATTACCAGATTACCAGAACAGTTTTGTGTTTGTTTGTTTCTTTTTTTTTTTTTTTTAAGAAATCATGGAGTTAGAATTAATTCCCAGACAACTGGCTGAACTCTCCAGGAAATACCTTTATCTATTCAATGCATCATTTCAAACAGTCATACATTATTCACTGAGACCCCCAAAGGGTTAAATAACATGGGTACAGTTTATGTATCTAGTTAGTGGCAGCTCACATTCTTTCCTGGGCAATGCAACCCAGCTAAACCAGTGTTCAGTTTGTGACTGTTCTCATTTTTCTTCTTACCTAATTGCTTTATTTGACTAAATATATATTTTAGCCATCAATTATTTCTATAAAATTATCAGCAACAAAAAATAAGTTCATAGATATTTTTACAAGTAACTGAAGAACTTAAAAGTTAAACCGTTTCAAAAGTTTTATTTTTGAAACACCATATCTTAATGATCTTTACTTAGTTTTACTCAGAGCAGACGTATTAAGAAAATTACAAATTTCTAGCAGGAAAAGAAAAAGCACATTTTAGTCATTCAGCAATACCAAATGGGTATAGAAGACACAACTTACAAGGCTAACATAGTATCTTTTAAAAAAAAATACATTTTAAAAGTTATTTTAAAAATATATTGTTTGCCTTTTAAGACAGAAACAAGTTTTTTTTTTATTAATGAGCACATAGAACCTAAACTTGGGGGAGGGGATAACATCCCCTAAGACCTAAGCTATCTATAAACAGTAAGTTGTTCTTGTAAAACCCTCAGCCTATCAAATGGCCAGAACCATCACTGGCAGGAGCAGAATCTTATCACAGAAGCTCAAATTACTTGCCAACATTTCCGAGGTTACTGGAGTGAAGCCATCTCAACAAAAGCATGTTTTTCATTAGGCTTGTGTTCTTGGATGCTTTATCTATTACATATGGACTTCCTTAAGAGATACAAGAAATTATATGAGGCCTGCCTGATAAGTGCACATAGAATAACCAACTTCTTATGACTGAAAATAAGTTCTTTTAAATGAGAAGCTACATTTAAAAAAAAATCTCCAGCTGCAATAACAACTAGTTCTTTCCTTTTATAATAGTACAAAGTGTAGATTCAAATATATTTAATTTTAATTTGATAGCAACTGCTTTTAAGACAGGGGAAAAAAGCCCACGGTGTTCTTTAATTTAAAATTCTTTTGATTAAAAAAAAAACATAAAGGGCATTAAAATACCAGTACTTCACTAACAGTTCAAAAGGTGTTTTATTCTTTTAAGAAAATGTCTCTTTTCCAGGAGTGACTTTCTATTTCTTTGCCCCCTGAGAAAAGCTCATAGAGCAGAGCCTTAAACAAAGGTAGGTTTTATAGGCACTGAGTTAGAATATATAATAAGCATGTCTAATTCACATAGAACAATGCCTTTTGAACAAAAAACAAACCCCAAACCACAGGACCATATATCTGTACATGAAGTTTTCATCAGAGTCACTGTGTAAATACTAAATCAGTATTGAAAAAAATAGATCATCACTAAAATAAATTTGAATTTTACAAAGTTGTTCTATCCAAGCATAAAAGTTCATGATTTAGCAAATTATTATATTAATTTTTATCTTATAAGAACAAAAAAGTACTTAACCTTAAGAAAAGTTCAAACACTGTAAGAAAAATCATGCAAATATACTCATAATTCTTCAACACGTAACTTTATGTTAAACACAACATATTTGTTGTAAAATTCTACTTCAAAATAGTGTATGACTTCTTAATTGTGATTATTAAATCAATCAATAATAATCCATGAAAGTGAACATATGAAAATTATGAGTATTTATAATTAAAAGTGGTAATTTTTGTCTAAGTAAAAGTTGTATTTCAATCTAAATATATTTCTCTTATGCCAGTAGATTTTTCCATTTCATTATGTTAATCAGATTCTTTAAACAATGATTATAGAATTCCATCTTAAAACCTTAATTTCTCTTAACTGTTTCTTGAAAATGTGTTTTTTAGAGAAAAGATCAATCACTAAATTCTAACTCTTATACCTACCTAAACAAGTATTTCAAGTGCCTCATGTATTTTTTTTTTAAAAAATCTATTCAACTAAACTTTTGAATTATCTACTAGTTAAGTTCTACCCCCCTAATTATTTCTATGTTCTTTATACAGTAGAAGAATAAAAATATTTCACATAACCAAATATAAACTTTTACCTCTATTCATAATCCCATCCTCCACCATCAAAAATCAATCAATAAATAAAATAAAAGGCAGTGTAGAGTTTACATTTGAATTGGGTAATTTTAAAAACAGAAGAATTAAAATTGAGAATTTTTATCTTAATTTTTAAGAAAAAAATTCATTATTAATTATGCCAACCAAAATCTGCTTACATTCTCATTTACTCCTCATACCATTTGTACACCACTAAGAAGTATAGAAAAGATCATAATTATAAATGTTTACATTATAAAGCTAATAAACCTACAAGTTCCTCTAAAAGATGGATATTATAATAACTTGCTGTAGCATAAGATATTCCTGGAAATTCTCTAAATATTTTTTCTGGATATTTAAATGCACTTTTATAATTTGGGGGGGGGAGATACAATTTTATTTGAAAATGTTATAGAGGAAAATGTTTCAGCCAGGAATTTTGATAGTACCTTATATGATTAAACATGTTTAACAATAATGAATGCAAAGAAATGTAGGTCCTCTAAACATCTTTTGTGCTCTGATAAATATTTATCCTTGTCTTTTGTGATAAGGTCTATTGTCTGCAGTCTCCCCACAGCAGAAGGTGGGGAGGGACACCTCCAAGAGAGTTCAAAAGACCAAGGTTGTGGAATGGGTGTTTCTGTACAGAAAACATTTAATTAAGATCATTTCTGATTTTGAATCTCCCTCTGTGCTGATGAAAAGGCTGAGCGGTAAGAAAGAAAAAGGGCCCCCCCACTGGCCGTAAACAGGGTAGAACAAATACCCTGCAGCTCCAAAACAAGGAAACATGGGCCCCCCTGCTGGCTAGCAATGGGAGGAAGTTATCTCCCACAGACTTCAGAGATAAGTCCAAGAAAGGGATATAGGTATGAAAATCACAGGCACAAGGAGAAGGAAGAGGAAGTGCAGCTAAACCATTCATCATGATTTAGTTCCACCGTTGTGTCAGGACGCAGTCAGATTCCTGAGCACAAAATGGCTGGGACGTTGTTTTAGAAATCGTGATTGCTGTTACATTTCCAAAGGGGAGGGGGTGTGGGGCCCTCTAAGACTTCTTCTATTTTAGCAGCAGAGTCACGTATCAATAAACTGTGTGCATCACATGATGAAGATTCTGTCTTGTTACTACCTCACGTTGATGAAAAACTTTTTTCCACGGAATTTCAAACACTAAATTATCATAATAAAGTGCTTTATTAAATGGAGTTCTTAATGAAGAAAATAGAATGGAATCCACATGTTCCAAAATGTCAAACACTTGAAAGAAAAAGTTTGGCAGCCCAATTTGTAGTTTTGAACCACACTGTTTTCATGGAAATTAGAGTGGTGTTCTTATGGGAAAACCTGACTCATCTCTCATTTGACAGTTCTTTTGCTAAGTTATAGAAAATGAACTTGAAAAACCTGATACATTATGGATCTAACAATATCTGCTTCCAGAAGGCTTTTACATATAATCTCTGAATTTTAAAAGTCCATGTTCAAAGCCTTGTGCCAAAAAATAACTATAAATCATATTTGATTCGTTAGGTCTTCTGACTTATTCCTATTAAAATAAAATAAATACCAATATTCCAGTGTAGTATAATTACATTAAGATAACTCTCCCCAGCAGCTGAGCTTTGCATATTGAAAATACTTCCCTCCTAACATTACAGAAACTCCATTAGCAGATTGTTCTTGTTTCTTTGTATTGTTGGTTGAAACTCTGGGATTTCAACCAAAATGAAATCTCCTAAGAGACAATCACATTATTCCCAGTGATATAACAGTGGCACCCTGGTGGCGATGCTTTGCTTTGTTCTCCTATTTAATAGAAATATATTTTTTTAGTGAAAATCTAAAGGTGGGCTAAAAGCCTGGAATAATTTTTGATGCTAAAATATTGTCTAAAGGAAAATATAGGAGACAAATGGATAGTAATAGTTATAAATTTACACTTTTAAACCTAAGAATGCATGTTTACTATAACTGGCTCTTTATTTCACTGTAAAATTTGTGCCCCAGACACAGAGTAGAGATGTACCTTCTCACCCCTTTTGAATTAGATATGCCCATATGACTTGCATTGGCCAATGAAATGTGAGCAAACATGATGCTTTAAGAGTTAGTGAGCCATTCACCAGTGTCCCTGTCTCTACTACATCAGTTAAGATGATCTTCTATCAGCCTGGGCTCCTAATTACTAATATGCACTGGCCCTGTTGTTCTATAGCATGAGTGAAAAGTAAAACTTCACTGGGATAAACCAATAAAATGTGGGACGGCTTACTGCAGCATAACCTAGAAGATTCTCACTCACACAATATGTAAATTCCAATAGGTCAAATTTATAAAGGTTATGCCCAAAGGACTAAAAACAAATATAAAATCCCTCTTGGCTATACTTTGCCTTTTAGACACAAATTAACAATATCCTCCTCTCAATTATGCTCCATTTTTGAGACCTACAATCCTAACCACCGATGTCAGCACTCTATTTTTTTCTCATTTTCACAACAGGAAAACTGAATTAAATGGTAAATTAATTGCACAAATATTGTTACAGAACTAAAAAGGTGACACTACCAAAACTTACTGTTGTCTTAAAGCAAAACTACAATAAAATTGTATAAAATTTCCATTCATAAACTGATGTTTAAGGGAGTAAATTTGACACAAAAAGGAAAATCTGAGGATGTGAACATCAAAGTCCATGTTCAAAGACAAAGAGAGATGTTAGTCAATGACCATATACCATATATTTGAAAATGTTTTGTAAACTGTGACATAACATATAAAAGTGAGCTTTCCAGAAAACTAGGTCCTTTAACCTTTAATAAAATGAAAACTTGGCCTTATCATACTTTCAATTGCTCAATCTTTATCAATTTTTGTCAGTCTTCATTCAGAGTGGTCTATAACTTACCACGTAGATATGGTGTCTTAGTCAAGATGTTTACCTAAAGGACTACAGCATATCTACATTTTGCAAAAAATTATTTGGAGAATAATTCCTTTTTTAGAATGCCTCTGGCATAATGGATGCACTTCTAGGCTTTTCAGTGTGTGCAAGCTTCATTACTTGTGAATGAATGAATGAATACAAAGAAGAAAAATGTTCAATTAAACAATGATAACAGGTATTTTTAAGAACTTACCATATCCGAAGTACTTAGATGTGTGCTGGAGCAGGGTTTCTCAATGCTGGATTCACCTTCGCCAGCAGGGATTTAATAAATAAGAGTGATTGAGCCTCACCTAAAACCAATCCAACTAAAATCTTGGCAAGTAGGATCTGAGCACTCCCCTTCCCCCACCAAATAGGTGGATTAGTGAGTCAAATGAGAAGTATATGTGTTACTTAAAAAAAAAAAACAACAACAAACACCTACACATGTTAAAGCATACAATTTGATCAGTTTTGACATGGGTGGACACATAATGTCAACACAATCAAGTTTCTTCATCTCTTCCTGAGTACTTTAAAAATCTTCTCAGGTGTTTCAAATGTGCAGCCAAAATTGAGAAACAGTGTTAGAGGGGAAGAAAGAGATAAATGAGGATGATCCCTCTCTAGTAGCATAACTTCATTTGTGGGAGACTAGGAATTAGATAATTCTATCTAAATATAAAGAAGACTAAAGTAAGTCTAAATACAGAAGCAGGCATTTTGAAAAAGGACTATAATCTGATGAATGATTTCTATTTATACTTAAAATCATTTATATTTTACAACAGTGTTATTTGACAAAAAATATCATTTAACATCTGAAATAAAACTTTACTCCTTTCAAAAAACTCTTCATATAGATTATTCTCCTTTGAATTACATATATTTCAAAACAGTATTTATATTCAAGATATATTACAGTGAAAATAAATTAATGTCAATTTTTGCTATTAATTATAATTATCTATCTACAAAAAAGTACTTACTAGAGGCTACTTCAGAATTATATTTATTCAAAAATTTAAGAAAGTCTTCATCGAGCAAAATTTCATTTTCCTTTTAATATTGAGATAGTTATTTTAACTATTCTTACATATAGTCTGATTTGACCTAGTTTACTTGTTATAATTAATTTGTAGTTATTATGAAAGACTTTCCCATGTTTATCTGTATGTATTTATCACTACAGTTATGGTCCATCTATCACTAACTCAATGAACTTGATAATTTACTTAACCTTTCTGGCACTCCTATAATATGGAAATTAGCTTAGAAGCTCTCAGAAACAAAAACAAAAACTACCATATACATAAAACTATGACTTCTATGCTTCTGAATACAAAACCCACCCTTTTAGGGGTAGAAACAGTCTCAATATTTGAAGAATGAAGCCCATTTTATGCTATTAGCTCTTAAGTTGTGTTTCCCATCCTTGAACAGTAGAGTCCCTCTTTAGAAGAAAAAAGTTTGCAGACCTCCAGTGTAAACCTAAATTATTTTTTTTACATTTAAATATAAAACTAAATATAAATTTCTAGGGCTTATAACTCCAATAAAACTTTAAAGTCAAGAAAAATGCATAAAACAGAAACAAAATTACAAATTAAAACATCCTCCCCCCAACAGAACTAGGAAGTTGAAGATTTTATTTCCCAAGATATAGAAAAAAAATCTTGATAGTGACTAAGTCAATTGCAAATAAATGTTTTCTTCATCTATGGTTGATAAATCAGTGTAACCACAGTACATTCAATCTAGTTTCCTTAATTACTGAAATGACCAAAACAATCTATCAACTGTTCAAAGACTGTCAATGACAATGTGTGTGGAGTACTGCATATCACACTATTAAGAGCTAATATACCTTGATCCTTGGAAAAAAGTAACTAAAACCAAGCAGTTAAAATGTAAAAGGATAATTACAAAGGTTAATTAAGGATAATTACAAAGACTTCACATTTGGTTTAAGAGTTTTAACTAAGCAAAAATATAATAGGGAAAATTTAGCTTGAATGCTTTCTATATGATGAAGACAAAGAGAAACTTCTATTTGAGCTAAGTTATGTGAAATAGCTGCTAGATTCATTCAACCTAATATCAACCTCTCCATCTCAAGTCTTCCATGACATCCTCATGACTCTCTTATTTCTAACTAGCAAAAAGTAGGCCTACCTTTTGAGTTTAAGAATCAAATATGCAATTACATGCATAAAAATGAAAATTACATAATCATAAATACTTCAATATGAACATCAGGAAAAAAATCATAATAATACAGCCTTGGAGGTGAATTATTCAGTGGTACAGGTATATAACCATTTGAATCAAATCATAAAAATCTATTGGTACCATATAAAAGTTATAGTTCATCATGACTCTTTAACTCCTACTCAAGGCTCAAACTATTGCTTAGCCTCCACAAATTTGGAAGCAATCTCGGAGTATCAAACAGCTAAAAGCATTATTCTGAATAAGGCCCTGATACTTTAAGCCTCAATTTAACATCCAGAAAATATAGCTTAGATCATTTCTAAGTCACCTATATAAATCTCATTTATGTAGTATTCCCCTAATACAAAACTTCAAAGTCCTCCATAAATTATCAAACTAAACAGTATCTCCTCAGTCTGACCCACCCAGGAAGTCACAAGCTTTATTATAAATTTGAATCTTCTCAAAATAATCATCAGCAAACAGTGACAGAATACCCACCATGTATCAGGAAACGGTCTAAATACAAAGAAAGCCAGTAATCAAATGTGATTAGATTCAGGGGTATGGGAGAGGTAATAGCAAATAAAAGAAGAGATAAACTTGGTACCAGGTTGTGAAGAAAACTGAATGGCATGCCCAAGAGTTGGACTTTTTCCTCTAAGCAAATCATCAAAAATTCTGAGTGGGCGATTATCATGATCACATAGAAATTTTAGTAAGTACGCTGATGGTAGTGTGGTTGAAGGACAAAAGAGAGAGGAATATAGAAATAATTAGGAGCTTATAAAAAAATCAAGGAGCAGATTTTGTAGTTCTAAAACTAAGGTGATGAATACGGAGGTAAAGGGACGAAGTCTGGAATTCAATGTAACGATATGATGAATAGGATTTTGACGAACATTGGTTAAGAATAGAACAGAGTAAAGAGTATAGTTAAAATATTAATTCAATAAAGATTATATATTGAGAGCCTATTAGGCTTCTAGCATAGATTACTATCAACCATCAACCAGGACAGGAAATGGCAGGAGGTTCAGGTCAAAGATACAGACTGAGCTCATTAAAATTTTGGGTGCTTTCAGGTTATCAAATCAAAGATACACTAATGACGATTGGAGATATTGAACCTTGGAGAGTTCACGTAAAAGATTAAAATCTCTTTAACATGGAGGTGAAAGGTTCTAGCTGTGGTAGGGAGACAGTGTTTCTACTTTTTAGCATAGTGCCTAGAGCATAGTTGATTTTCAATAAATGTTTTTCAGATGGCTAGATCAACAGTGAATATCAAATTCTGGCAGAAATGTAACTTGACTTTTAAAAGCTGTAGTGAAGTTGTTAAAAAGAAAACCGAGGGGCAGCAACAAAAACTTGAGACAAAAAAGTCATCATGTGGGGCGCCTGGGTGGCTCAGTTGGTTAAGCGACTGCCTTCGGCTCAGGTCATGATCCTGGAGTCCCGGGATCGATTCCCGCATCAGGCTCCCTGCCCGGCAGGGAGCCTGCTTCTCCCTCTGACCCCCTCCCTCTCATGCTCTCTGTATCTCATTCTCTCTGTCTCAAATAAATAAATAAAATCTTTAAAAAAAAAAAAAGTCATCATGTTTTGCATTTAAGAGTTTAGTGTCAAAAAGGGTGACAAAAGTATTGAGAAGGAAATCTGATAGAGTAAATGACCTGGATGAAGGAAAAGTAGAAGATTGTGGGAATATCCTTGGGAAAAAGCAAGAACACTGAGTACTTCCTGTAACACAGGAAGGTATTTTTAAAGGTCAGATTCCTAAAAGTGGGAATGCCAGATCTAAATAGATTCTTAATTCTTATCTCTGGCCCTAGTGGTACCCCTAATGTAGTTGATCTTCCCCACATTCCCAAAAAGTCTCATCTTTCTAAATAAGGTCTACTCGTATAACTCACCAGCTTGTATTTGATAGTTTTACCTCTAGAGTATAAATCCAAATGGGTCACTTGGACTTTGTAAGAATTTGCACAAACTAGCCCCTCTCTGTCCAGTAGAGAGAACATAAAAACATAAAGCTTATACACTATGATTTCTTATTCTAAATTGATAAAACCATATCCAACTTAGTATATTACATGAATTACATCTTGTTTTCAAACATCTCCAAAACATTTAAAAAGTTAATCATAGTCTGACCTTATTATAAACAACCTGAGATACACCTAGAGATATTTGATAGTAATAAATCTCAGAATTAAAAAAAAAATGGGATAAGAAATAGACTAAGTAGTCTACAGAATTAATAAACTAGAAAAAAGAAAAAAATAGCAAGAGCAAATAATGTCAATTTTAGCTTTTTGAAAGGACTAATAAAATTTGTAAACTGTTGACATACATAATCAAGAAAATCAGAGAAAAACACAAAAATTAGAAGCGATAGAATCTCTCAAACTTATTGAGCAATGATTTTGCAAACCACAAGCATATAATATATGAATCTGTGCTAATAAAATGAAAGGAGTAATAAAATAGGCAATACTTTTTAAAATGTCAGGCTGAAAATTAACTCAATAAGTAGAATTCCAGAAAAATTTTTAAAAAACTAGATGAAATACTTTTTGAAAATTGTAAATACCACTTCCAAAATACATTTTGCGGATATATTATTTTACTAGAGTTTTTTCAAAATTACAAATAACAGAAATACATATAATTACATAAAATTTCGTGTGTGTGTGTGTGTGTGTGTATATATAATTCTTCACAGAGAATACTATAAAGGTTTCGATGTGAATATAACCTCCTTAACAATATCAAAAAGATGGCAAGCAATTAAAAAATACTATGGACCATCTTTATTTTGGAATATTCTCCCAAATTCACAAGTAAATGAAAAAGAATTAAGGTATGTGATAAAACAATAAGCTTCCAGCTATCCAAAGATTACATAGCATCAGCAAGTCAACTGGTCAAGTGGGGAAAACCAAATCATCCCTTCAACAAATTCAGAAAATATACATATAACTTCAAGACTTATAGAACATCAACTGAAATTCCTGATAATCTAATTGAGTTCACTAAGAATAGGAAAACTTCTTAATATGAAAAAGAATAAAAACACAGTCAACATTATACTTAAATGACAGTTATGAGACTCATCCCCAATAAAATAAAGAGCTATTCACTGTTATTTAATATTGAACTGAAAGTTATAGCCCAAACAGTAAGTGGTGAATTCAAAATTTAAAAGTGTGTGAGATATTATAAAGGAAAAGATAAAATTGTCAAAAAGTGTAACGATATGCCAATAATGTGATTTTGAACAGACTGAAAGATAATTAGAAGTAATACAGAGCTAAGTGAGGTGTCAGGATATAAAAAAAAGCACAAATTAATATTATCTTTCTGACTTTGAAAAAATGATTAAAAATCATGGTTAAACTTATAAAAAAATATCTAACATTTATGAGCAAGGCTCTATTCTAACCACTTTACCTATATTAGCTGACTCCTTGAGGCGACCTCATTAGCTGGGTATGGATTATGAGCTCCATTTTGCAGAAGAGGAAGGAGAGGTTCAACATCACAGAGAAGAAGTGCTGGAGCAGGGATTCAAACCCAGGCTGCAGAGTCATTTGGGGGTAGATGGGATGAACCTCAATTTTATGCCATTATCACCCTCATGTTTTGAATTCCTACAGGAGGCCATGTGTTCCTATAACATGCCACACTGATACTGACTATATTTGCCCCCAAGCTAACAGCTACAGTATTTCTAAAATTAGACAATTTCTTTTAATAATTATGTCTTTGCTGGGGCGCCTGGGTGGCTCAGTCGTTAAGCGTCTGCCTTCGGCTCAGGTCATGATCCCAGGGTCCTGGAATCGAGTCCCACATTGGGCTCCCTGCCCTGCGGGAAGCCTGCTTCTCCCTCTCCCTCTGCTGTTCCCTCTGCTTGTGTTCCTGCTCTCGCTATGTCTCTCTCTGTCAAAAAATAAATAAATAAAATAAAAAATAAAAACATAAAAAATAAAAAAATAAAAAATAAATAAAATAAAATCTCATAATTATGTCTTTGCTATTATAAAGAAAGGAAGAAGGACAATTAAAAGAGAAAGGGGAAGAAAAATCCTAAGAATGGTGACAGTGATCATCCTGGCCACACATCCACTAGGAGTTATTTTGAGTTTAGCCTGGAGAATGAAATGCCTTGATTAACCTTTTATGACATTATTCTGGTTGCTAAGTAGAAAATAGATGGGGAGGTGTTGGCACAGTGGCCCTAGATAAGCAGGGAGAGAAGTTAGAAAGCTGCTGTTACAGCACAGGAATGACATATTGATACTTTCAACTAGAATACAGTCCTGGCAATGGACAGAAGCAGATGCTGTGGAGATGTCTGGAGAATGAACCATGAAGAGAATGGAGGATGACTTGGGTGTTTGGCTTGAGCAACAAAGTAGACTGTAGTACCCTTTATTAAATGGGTCTAGGAAGAAACACATTTGCAAATGGTGGAGCAGAAAAAGAATGAGAGGGAAGACCACTATTTTGGCCATTTTGACTATTCGGGTTTAAAAATACTTTTTCTAGGGTACCTGGGTGCTCAGTCGGTTATGTGTCTGCCTTTGGCTCAGGTCATGATCACAAAGTCCTGGGATCAAGCCCCACGTGGGGCTCTCTGCTCAGCTGGGAGCCTGCTTCTTCCTCTCTCTCTGCCTGCCACTCCCCCTGCTTGTGTGCTCTCTCTCTCTCAAATAAATAAATAAAATCTTTTTAAAAAATAAAAATACTCTTTCTATAAGTCACAGTAAACAAGATGTCCTGACAAATACCATTATTCCCACTTTATCAATCACAATTTCCTTGATCATAAGGACAACAGCCAGCTCTCCATTTCTGTGGCATCTTGTTGAGATGCTTCATGAGTATTTCTAATGTTTTCTGTATTTTCAACTTCTCATTCTACCAAATCCTTTCACACAAATCATTAATAATGCTCATGTGTCTCTTACCATGACAATTAATACATTTCTCCAACCTATGAGCCCTGCTAGTTAATGCCTTCCCTTCCCTTTCATAGCTAAGCCCCTCAAAAAAGAACATAAATTTGTTCATTTGAACTTTTCCATTTATTTTTAATTCTCCTATGCAACTGAGTGGGTACTCCCACTTCCATGACATGACTGAAACTGACCTCATAAAGGTCCCCAGTAAAGTCCTAATTGTGACACCTCATTTTGGCAAGCTCTTTCACTGGCTCCTCTCCTCTTCAACATTACTTTTCTGCACATTGCTAATCCGAATTTTATTCTTTCTCCTCTCAACATTTAGCCTTGAGTAATATTAACACTCTGTTTATTACTGCTGATGACTTACAAATCTCTATCTCTAATCCACTCTTGTATTCTGACCTTTAGGCCCACATATTCAATCAGTTGAATACTTGGCATCTCCACCTGGCAGCCCCATATACAATTCAAACAAAGCATGCCTAACAACAAGCTCCTTACCTGCACTTCCAAACCTTTCCTCCTATTCCTTTTGGTGGACAGCATCACCATCCACCCTTTCACTCAAGACAGATGCCTGGGAATCCACCCTTCCTGCTTTTTTTCACATCCTGACCCAGTCTTGTTGATACTACTTTCTTAATATATCCTGCTTCAACTCCTCCCCATCTCCACCACTCTGGCCATATCTCATGCCTCAATAGTACCTGAACAAATCATTTTAATTCCTTTTATTGTGCTTCCCCCGTTCGTCTTTTGCATTGCTGCCAAAGGTTTCTAAAATGTATTTTTAAAATTTTTTAATTGTTATTTAAATTTCAGTTAACATTCAGTGTAATATTAGTTTCAAATGTATGATTTAGTGATTCAACATTTCCATTCAACACCCGGTTTTCATCAGAACAAGTGCCCTCCTGAATCCCCATCATCTATGTACAGCTCAGTTGCTGTCCTGCTGAAAACCCTTTAAAAAATCTTCACTGCCTAAAAGAAAATGGCCATGGACTTTCATATGTGGTTTCCAAGAACTGACCCCTTTTGTTTCTCATCTTCATTCTTCTCTCTCACCAAGCCCTGTCTATATGCTCACATATGTACCAGGCATGTTGTTTCATGTTTTTTCCCCCTCACTGCTTCATATCAGAAATATGTCTCTATCTCTGCCTGTGAATAATCCTGTGTTTGTCCATACGGATTCTGCTGGAACTTCCCCACTTAAATGAATGCTTCTTGATGGTCTTGGTAGAAGGGTTCTTCTTGATGATTTTACTTCTGTTTATACAAAGTTCTCAAGTAGCAACTCTAGTATTTTATGGAACTCATTGATTTCAAACCTCTAACCTCACTAAACTGGTCTTATCTTAATAACTGTACTGTCATGGTTGGTGTCCAATAAGTGATTGATGCTATTCAAGAATGAAGAAAGAAGAATAATGAATTAATTATTGAATAAATGATTTGTCCCAAAACCCTACTTTAAAAAATCCTAACACTTCTAAATCACTGTCAAAATTCGACATGATTTTCTAATCCTCTTTTAAAATAGAGCCCATTGAAAATAATATACCTATAAACAGCCTGGCATGGAAAGAACAAAGTGTCAACACAGGACAAATCTATTAGGTCAACTATTGACAGACATAAGCCATTTCATGGACTTTGGCTATAGCTAAACTTGAGAAAACAATTCCAAGTTAAACTTTGAACTTCAAAATTTAGGGTAAAGGAAATACACTGAAATAAACTGTGTACTCAGCTTAAATTCATTCATCACTATTTCTAGACACAGCTTCAAGTTCTGTTGGCTGTCTTGTTTCTTAATGCCAAAACTAACTATAGGCAAAACGTGATATATACTGATTTTTAAAATCATCTGTGATGTTATTCATGTGGTTGAGTTAGAGCTACACTTATCCAGTGGTAAACATGGAGGTAATTTTTTCTGGAAACTGAGATAGTTTTATTGTTTTACTGTTTTTACCTACAAAAATAAGTTCACATGCTAGTGTATATGAAGAGTATCAAAACCATAAAATACACCCAGACAACTTGAATCAAAATGCCATCACATTACAACTTTCACACTGTTTACTTTGTACCTCTACATTAATGATGCATCCTACTTATTCTATCCATGGATTGTACCAAATAAATGTAATGACAGAAAACAAATATTACTGTTATGTCTACATTACTGTAACCTCTGGCAGGACCTAAAATGGTGAAGATGATTATGGTTAAGGAAGTTTCAATGACCAAATTTATGCTACCATTTGGTTCTCACAACTTTTTTCAGCTCTGTCAGAAAGAGATATTTTCCATGGGGGTGCCAGCCTGATGATATAGTGATTGAGGGTCCTGACTGCTAATAGGCGGGCTCATATTTTGCCTTATATTAAATAGTACACAGGAAAAGAAAGACCTAATGACATAAATATCTGGTCCTTGTTAATCACCTACATACCTAAGCCAGTTCTTATTTACAGAAAATTAGGGAAAGGAACTGATTGAAAACTGAACTATACGGCACCTGGGATGTATAGATCATATATGCATATATCAGCAAAACAGTGCCATGTGTCAGGTTATTTAAGTGTAATTAATGAAGCGAAGGCAAAAATACTAGGTTTCTGAATAATAAAAAGGGGGCTTAAGAAAAGAAAGCAACTGAGGAATGCTTTTAGAAGTATGATATAAATATTAAAAAATGTTCACCTCCTCACAGAGTTATTACAGAAGAGATGGTTAAATAATTTACTCAGAGATAAAAAGAAGAAACGATTACTCTGTAATTAAAGATAAATTCACAATCTTTATAAAAAGGATAGTTTCAAATGTGGTACTTGCCTCAAAAATATCATTTAATCTATCTTATATTGTCTCCTTTGAGACGAAAGAAAGAAAAGCTTGTCTTTCCATTTCTTGTGAATTATTTTTCAAAATCAGATTCAACCAACACATCCTTAAAAAATGACAGCTCACATAAATTATCTCATTTAATTTTCTCAACAGCCCACAAGGGTAGAAATTGTTAGCCTCCATTTTACCCATGATAAACTGAGGCTCAGATTGGTGAGGAATCTTGCCTAGACATAGGCTGCCACATTTCAGAGAGGGGAGCTGAATTCCCTTTTGTTCACTCCATATTCAACACTTTTTTTTTTTTCTTTTTTGCCACATCACAGTCGCTTTAAAATCCTTATATCAAAATGCCATGAGAAAGGACATGAATACTTTGCATTCATAGTTTTAGCTGGCTTTACTGATCAACAGAAACATTCTCATTAGACATGTTAAAGTAGTATATATAAAGTTATCAGATACAACATATTCTTCCCATGTGATAGGCAGGATAAGGAAGCTCTGAAATGAGTTCCTTATTGTTTTATTGTTCTTGTTGTTGGGTTTCTCTGTTTAAAGAGAAATCCTCAGTAATTAAATAGCAATCAGGCGCTTAAAAGACAAGCTGATCTCAGTACTGTATTTACGTAAAGTAGACAAAGATTACATTTTCCATTTTGTGGTCTGGACACCTGGTGCACAAGCTCTAGCAAGAGGGTCAGCATAATTGAAACCATCCTTCATGTGCCTGCCTTGATTAGACTCTGAGTTTTGAAAATTCTGTATAACAAAAAGAGAGAAACACTTTTTTTTTCCACATTACTATTATGGGTGCTAATGTTTCTGTCCTTAGGCAAGTTATGCTTGTGGTCATTTCCATAACTTTTTAGACATCATTTTTCACTTAATAAAAGTACTTTGGTTTAGCAAGACCTAATTATGTTATGCAAAGCCACAGAGATAATTATAGTTCATCCAGACATTCCTAATCTGTATTAGTGGAAACATGTTACAGGCCTGATGAGAAGCTCACATATCATTATCCAATCTCAACAGCTGCTTAGCTCAATCTTACTATAATCAAATCTAAGTTATCATCCCATCATTTCTAACCTGCCATGTTCTTCTGCATTTCTACTGATTTAAGGATATGTTTTAAGTCACTTAAAGCTTTGCACTATGACTAAATGTGTTTCACTAAGCCAAACATGTCCTTTTCTTAACATAATTTAAGATTGCCTGGTATACATATTTATAATTCAATTTCACTAACATGTATTGCTGAAGATCCACCACATCATCAGTGTTAATAGAACTAGGGAGCATCTGGGTGTTATAGAACATGCTATATGTTCAAAAGGAACCAAATCCCTCCAGCAAGAAAATAATTTACCGTATATGTCCGATTCCCATACCTCTTGATTTGCCAAACTTACTTAAAAGTGGCAATAAAACGTTAAAAGTTTCAGCTCACTAAGTAATTATAAGCGAGATGGGAAGCATTCCATTTTACAGCAATATTAAATCTTTACTGAATGTAATTTAGCACTTTGTCCAGCTGGATTTCACTTATCCAAAGTGCCTGTATTTCCACCATTTCCGCTGGAACTTTCCTTCATAACTGAACAAATTTCGCTGCTAGATTGTATTTCCTGCCATTCAGTTCATCTTCTTCCTGATGCTTATTATGCTGGAGACAGTTACCTTAGATCTGTAGGACCAAAAATTAATTTTGCTTTGTTTTAACTATCTTGGAGCGTCAATAGTCATTTGTAAATTTCCCATGAATAATAAGCTGTTCTTATCTGTGAGGTGTCAACATTATTGTAACCATTTCAGAATAATAGCAGTATTATTGCTTTTGTCAAGTAAGAGAAAATTATAAAAGAGTAGCTGAAATGTTTAATCTTTTTTATATGCTTCAGGAAACTTCTGGTCTGCCTCTTTGGGAGAAAAAAAAAATTGCAGGTGAATCAAAATCCTACTCTCATTAAGGAACCAGAAGATACATCGTACCCCTTAAAGGAGTTGTAAAAGATAGGAAAACAAACCAAACACATACTCACACATGTACTCATGCATCCTAATTAATATTTTGCCTGATGACCCACCAAGTCTTTCAGGATTTTCAAGACATTTAACAAATGTTTATTATTCTTGCTTTAATGTATGCCTATAATTCTAAATTGGGAAATGTTATATCAATCATAAATATTTTAGCCAATTCAAATCATGCCTATATGAAATTCACTCTATTTTACATATAAAATTCCTGTACTACACAATGTATTTCACCAAAAGATTTTCCCAGTTATTATACACATGAACTTAGCTTCAAAAGTTGTTTTTATTCCTTTTTCTATTTTTTTCATTTTTTCTGCTTTATTTAAATAAGTTATGTATTCAAGATACTTAGCCCTTCTATAGTACAATCTTACAGAGTAGGAGGGAAGCAAAAAAGCAAAAATCAACATGTGTCAAATTATAAATATGTATATAGGGCAAAACAATTTTCCCTCCAATGCATACTATTTAAAACTCAGTAGGAGTTATGTTTATAAAAAAAAATCAAAAGTATTTTTAGTTGTAGTTTTTCTTGAACTCAGCAAATAAACTTCAGGAACACCTGATTATTACACATTTCAGCACAATCGGATACTGAAATTTCAGCATAACCTGAAATTACACATTTCAGCAAATCATAGATTCTAGTACATGAGATATATTTGAAAACATACTAAAATCAAAGGCCAAGAGATTTGAAAAATAGTAATGGATGATTTTATGTAAAGTGGTATTGTACAATAAGAATTGCAATGTGGAAAAAAAATCCTGTGGTAGCAATCAATTATAGCATAAAATCACTTTCTTTCTTTATTGTTATCCCTGTTCCAGTATTTTACTTTTCTTAAATGGGGAAACTGTATCATTCTTTCACTGGTGAAAAGAGAGACTGGTAGGCTTGGTACCAAGACTCCTTTACAGAGCTATAAATGATCAGAAAGGCATAACATAGGTCATGGGGATGATGTCAGTAGAGTTAGGCTGCTGTAGTATGAAAATACTAGAGAGACCTCAGAAGTATCTGTACTTCTCTCTCTGGATGCTGAACCATGTAATAATTGGTCCTCAGAATAACTCTGTGTGGTGGATAGAGTAGTACTCATGGATAAAACCTGAGATCTCAGACAAGTTTTGTGGTCAATAAGAGAATACCCTAAGCCAAGCCCATATCTTCTGATGAGTCCTTTTCCTGCTTACTTTAATCAAAACTCTCCCCACTCTCTGAATGCCATTAATGAACAGGAACTAATGATGTAATTTCAGATATTTTAGGATGTCCTGTCTTTCTCTTTTTATTTTTTTTTTAAAGATTTTATTGATTTATTTGACAGAGAGAGACACAGCGAGAGAGGGAACACAAGCAGGGGGAGTGGGAGAGGGAGAAGCAGGCTTCCCGCCAACGCGGAGCTCAATCCCAGGACCCTGGGATCATGACCTGAGCCGAAGGCAGACGCTTAACGACTGAGCCACCCAGGCACCCCTCTCTTTTTAATATTTGGAAATTTATCTATTATTAGAAAGAAAGTTACACCTTACGTCAAAACATTACAAGAGGACATAAATACCATACCCATTGTAACCGAAATCCATTTGAAACCATATTATTAGATGGAATTTTTATTATTATTAATGCACTTCCATTTCAATTATGCTACTGCACTATATTTCTAACTGGCAGTTTCAACTTAATTAAACATATCGTTCAGTATGCTAAATGGAAGTAAGACAATTTCTCCAAATGTTGGAATGATTTTAAGTAAGTTATCGATTCAAAAGTTCCATAATTATAATGCCATGGTTGTTATTTAAACGTTGTCACCTCTTCTCTGCAGGAATTGATGAGGATCTTTTGTTTTGACCTTGACAAGGGTTAGGCTATCTTCTTGGCAGAGTATCATTTTCAGTAGCTAATGGGAAAATATTCTGAGGGCAGATCACCTGGAAACCAGCCTTCAAATATTCCACATCAACACTCTTGATGTTTTACATCTGGTAAATTGTTGCTAGCAGGTCTAATGGGAGTTCAAGAGGCTATTTTACTCCTTAAACATTTAAATACTTCCTCTGCACCATAAAAATGGGGAAAAGTGGCCCTCAAAACGCTCATTCCCAGAGAGCATTTTAAGTAATGAATATTCTTGAAATATAGAGGAGACCTGCACGTGCCACTTAAGAAGCACTCCAATATCACCCTTACCCTCTCTCACCTCTCACGATATTAAAAGGACTCATGGAGGCCTACGCTCTCTAAAATGTATTCACCTTTCTGCATAATTTCAAAATAACCTACATCCTGACAGTAATTCTAAAAGAGAATGTCAAGTAAAGATTTTGGTCAAGGAATGGCACTTAAAGATAAAAGAAATATATTTACCTAGTTAGAGCTTTAGGGAGGGGAGGTGATGATGACCTATCTTGTGTTGTCTCTTATTCAGAAATTGTTTTTCAAAATATGGTCATTTGTGGCTGCAATAGAAAAGATCTCTGCTGTGCTTCTCTCAAGTTCAAGTCTTTCAGAGACATCATTGCTCAAACCCTGACAAAGCTCTTGCCTTGGCAGATTTTAAGTTCCTTAGCTAAGGAGATCAACCTAAGTGCTCTTTGGAACTCATCAAATAATTCCCAAAGATTAACAATCAACAACACTCAGTAAGCGAAATACAAAATCTCCTGATTACTCACTAGCATAAACTATCTCAATGTCTTTTTAAATTTACTTTATAAAATGTTTTGCCTATCTGTTCTTTCATTTATCTTCTCACTGCCTTAGTTCAACAAGCTCCCTTCTACTCTCAGCCTTAATTTCTTTCTATTCCACTGTGTTCTGAACATTGCCTTCTTTGTCAAGCATATGCTGCAAATTTTAAAATGGCTCCTGAACTATAAACAAGGTATTTGAGGTCTGTCATACAGTGGTCCCCAAATACCTCTCAGACACCTTTATTTCTATACCTATTGCAGACTCTCATCTCTTGCCATTGAAAACTACCTGTTGTCATGTCACTTTTTATGCAATGCCTACCATCTCTGCCCAGTGGTGAGCCCCTATCTATGCATCAAGCTCTGCTCAGATATCGCCTCTTCCGGGAAGCCCTTCCTTTGTAAGAGAGTCTTTATCCCTCTATTGTATAACCAGTTACATCTAGCCTTGCATTAACAGTTATATATAATTTTATCTAAGAATTTTGAAGGCAGAAACTGTGTCTTGGTTATAGATATACCCTCCACAACACATGGCTCAAAGGTTTGTACATACAACAGAAGTGTGTTAACTAAGTAAGTGGTCAGTATTCTTGGGGACACACAGAGATGTCATTTCCCAGATTCACTTGAGCAAGGTATGGCAATGAGCAAAATGTGGGTGTAATCAATGTATGCCAATTCCAGGTCAGGACGATAAAGTCCTTCCATGTATGAATTTATAATAAGAGTCTGTGAGAGTTGATGTTGGTGGAGTTGCAAGATGGAAAGAACCTGAGTCCTTGAATCAATGAACAGAAAGCTACCCAAGGCACACTGCACTGGGCTGTGCTCTGAGTGAGTTCTAAACTTCTAAGATTCTGGGGTTTTATCTATTACATCAGCAAATGTAGCCTTATTAGCACAGGTTTGCTGACTGGTAAGCCAATTTTTACAATGAAGAATAATAAAAAATGCATAGTGGGGCGCCTGGGTGGCTCAGTTGGTTGGGCGACTGCCTTCGGCTCAGGTCATGATCCTGGAGTCCCGGGATTGGGTCCCACATCGGGCTCCCTGTTCAGCGGGGGGTCTGCTTCCCCCTCTGCCCTCTCGTGCTCTCTCTCAAATAAATAAATAAAATCTTTAAAAAAATAATAATGCATAGTGTTCTTATTTTTGGATTGATTTGCTGAAATGACCCTACCTTGACTAGAATGGCCATCTCATCTTTTCTCCGGTACTTAACTCACCCCCATGCTCCTATTTGGATCTAACTAATAATTTCTCCATTTGGACACTATTACTTTCCAAGTATTTGCTACATCTGTATGGGATTGGTCTCTAGACCTTCTGGCCAGGATTGAATCCATTTGGCTAGACTTCTAAGTCTTTAACCACATGCCCCAATCCTACCCATCACCCAAGGCCAAGCAGATGTCTTGGTCTTACACAAAGTTTATTATCAATCCATTCAGAATGTTTTCATCTGGCTTTGTATTTCACTTGATGACACTTCATACTCTGAATGAGTCTTTATATTCTGCCTTTTCCTAAAAAGAGTTAAACAAACTCTGTTAATCCTCTCTAATGCCACTCAGCTACTGGTGAGCAGGAATTATGACAGATATTTCTCTGTAGATCTCAAAGCATCTGCCAGAGTGGCTGGAAAGAGATTAAGGATGTAATGACTCTGTTCCTGGGTTGCTGATAGGCAACATGTAGCATTCCTCTCCTAAAACAAGTTAAATCATGTTGGCTAATCCCAAAGAAGTTAATCTGGGTTGTAGTCATTATTTGAGAAAAAATTTAAAAGAAATGGGAGAGAGTATGATTATAAGCAATGGTCACACTTTCTACAAAATGAACTGAAATGATCAAACAGCTTGAGAGAGGCAACCTTGTCTTAGTTATCTTTGCAATCCTGTGTCTAGCAAGTGAGGAAAAAATTAGATACTCCAAATTCATGGTGAATGAAAAATTTTCCCTATTTAAAAATATTGAATCCCTTAGCTTTAAAAGCATTAAAGAAAGTCAATCCCCAAAAGTTTCCTAAAAGAGTAATATTATTTTGAGGTTACATGATTCATTAATAATCTTTAAAATAAGAATTTCAATGAAGACATATTCTGGTTCTTCCTTTTTAATGCTGTGTTGTGGGATATTCAAACACAGAATTCATTTTATCTTGATTTAATTCAAAGTATTTCAGAAATTATACAGATAAAATATGAAATGTAACATTTCATAGTATGTGTATCTATATCTCATACCTATCAATCTATGTGTGTGTGTATCAAGTATCAATGTCACTTTTCTAAATTTCTGTTTATAACTAACCATTTCTAATCACCCAATGAATAATTAGATTTGCTAAATTCATAACAGTGATTAAAAGGTTAATAATAGTAAGTATTAATCATTTTTCTACCCACAGGAGAAAAGCATTCTAAATGTTGATTAAAGTGTTCTAAACCTAGATGATTTGGGCCCTGTTCTTGTGATATTTTCTCTGATGTAGTTTCTAGTGCATAAATAGTACAAATGCATATTGATTGCAAAAATCTTGCTACACTGTGTTGTGATATCCTCCCATCAGGAACATATGAAATCTAATCTTACTAATTTACACATCTAGCTGACAAAAATATTGATTGAGAAGATGAGAACAATAAGAAAAGCAATTCTAAGTGGATATAAGATATCAAAATTTAGCATAGATACTGATGTCAAAGAATACAATATTTAGTTTCAAGATTTAAACGTTTACCACTTCTTTGTTGAGGGAGATATTTTACAAAAACAGAGGTAAAATTTCAGCTGAGGGGAAGGCCATGCCAGCAACTGAGTATAGTGTAGGAGAAACTTAAAGCAAAGAGAAATGGTAATACAAGTAGAATGATGAAGGCAAGATTGTACAGAGACCTGAAGGCAAATGGGAATTTCACTTTAGTGAAATGTGAATGCAGAAATTGACTGTATCTTGGTCAGAAAAGCCAGACAAAAGAAGTTAATGCAACTGAAAGGCCAGAAGAAAATCATAAAGACACTTTAGTGCCTTTAGAGGAAAGACAAAATAGTAAATAAAAAATATTCCATAGGAAAATAAATACTAGAAAGAATGGACTTGCTTTGAAACAAGTAAACAACAGCAACAAACCCTCAAAAAGTCTAAATTAGATCTATCTTGGAGTAATCTGAGAACCAGAAAATTAATAGAAATGATGAATAGTTTCATCAAGAGATAAAAACTAAAAGTTTCATCAATGTCAAGATATTACTTTAAAAAGGCAAAAAATCCCAATAGCTCTGGCAATGGCTTCTCTATATCTGATATCATTCTTGATAAAAGGTGGGGGTGAAGATGGGGAATATGCAAATATCCAGATATAAATGACAAAAAAATAGGGAAAAAAAAACAGAATCCAGTTATCAAGAAATATATGCTATACCAAGAAGGGTTGACTGCTCTATGAGGTAGCATCTATGGAAGAATGAAATATAAAAGAAGATGTATGTGATGCTAAGCATTTAGTTTATCCATCAATAAGTAGTTTATAAACCATATGTTTTTCCCCCAGAGGTTTCCATTTCCCTCATTATTACATGAAGTAAAATAGTAATTCCACTAGGGACTGGCAGATGTTAAAGAAAAGTCAAATGACAATGCAACAGGGATTCACTTAAGATCTTAATTTCTTAATATTTTTTATGACTTGTCTCATAATTGTGACAGTGAATTTAAAACCCTACACAACAACCTTCACAACAAAAACAAGAAAGTCAACTAAATTAGGAATTTGGAATTTTTGACTATTAATTTGTAGAAGAAAAGACTTGTCTTGAAAAATATAATCTGAAACACCTTTCTTAGTCACTTCACAAACTCAGGCATAATCTAAAACTGGGCATATAGTTCTCTAGTCAGTTCTCTTCTGAAGGGCTATTTCTTTTGCTTTGTGGAATAAACATTATGTTTCATTACCTAAACCACTCTCATTACCATCTTCTCTTCCCTAGCCCAGGTGGACTATTCCACTACCCAGAAAAACTCCAGCTCAGATAAAATTCCATGACACACTTCTCTCCTAGACTTGGGCTCCTCATATTTGCTGGAAATTTTCATAACAACTCCATACCTTCATAATGCTCATCAAGAACCTGATGTAGCCCACACAGCATCCACTCTCAGTAGTTTTCCTGACTTCTTAGGGAAAAATGAGGTCATCACATATGAACTATCTACCCCGTGACTATCATTCCTTTCCTTTCAGCACTAGGATCTGCAACAACCTCATCTCTATAAGCATCCTCTCTTTAGGATATAATCACCATGGTCAATTTTCTCCCCAAACTCTCCTTTAGTTCTGAATCTCTTTCCAATTGCAGCTCTCCTTATCCTATTCAACTAATATACTAGGTTTGCAACTCAAATGCAAATTCTCCTCCAAAGAGGGAGATCCCAGTATTTTGTCTTTCAAAGGATCCTTTTCAGTTTTTTAAATAATAGATCTTTCTTAACTAGTATACCTAAAAATAGCACTCCTATCCTTTTACTTTATTTTTCTTCTTTAGTACTTTTTACTTCCTCATATTATATCATATATTTATTTGTTAATTCGTTAGCACCTATCTCTCCTTTCTAAATTATAAGCTACTTGGTATCATTTTTTTAACATCTCTATACCTATCACATAGAATAATGACCAAATATAACAATCTCTCATTAAATGTTAAATGACTATCTAAACCTATATAATCACTACTTTTTTCTAAGTTAAAAAGTTGGTGAGGCAACTACTGGATGCTCTCCCAAAATTCATTCTCCCCTCTTCCTAATCATGTGGCCTCCCAGGAAGAAACTACATTTTCTAGCTTCTCTCATATCCCATTGCAGCCATATGACTAAATTTAGATGAGTAGAATAGAGCAGAAATATCATATATAATTTCTAGGCCATCTTCAATTTAAAGACAGACCCTAATCCCTGAACTGTGGCTCTTTTCCTCTTCCTGTTGTGAGCTCAGCCACACCTGCAAGCCAACCACAGTAAAAGTCAGAAGAAACCTGGGATCTTGAATGATCTTGAAGAGCAGAATGACGCCACTAGCATAAACTTGCTCCTAACATGAGAGAGATAAATTTATGTTTTATTCAAGGGACTTTAGTTTGAAATTATTTTTCTTATAGCAACTAAGCCTTTAACACTCTTGGCTTCCATAATTCTCTCTGCCATTTCTCTGAGCATTCTTTCTGTATCTTCTTTTGAACTCCTCTCTTCCTCCATCCACTCCGTAAATATTGATTTTATCAAGTGTTCTTTTCTGGCCAACTATTGTTCTTTTTTTCTGAGCTTTATTGAGATGTAATTGATATGTAACACTGTATAAGTTTAAGGTGTACAACATAATAATTTGATATATGTATATGTTATGAAATGATTACCACAATAAGCTTAGTTAACATCCATCACCCTACACACTATTTTTTCTTATAATAAAACTTTGAAGATTTACTCTCTTAGCAACTTTCAAATATAAAATAGAACATTGTTAACTATAGTCAACATGCTGTATATTACATCCCCAGAACTTACTTATCTTATAGCTGGAAGCTTATACCTTTTGACCACCTGCATCCATTTCCTCTTCCCATCCCACACCTCTGGCAATCACCAATCTGTTCTTTATTTCTACAAGTTCAATTGTTTTAGATTCCATACATAGGTGAGATTATATAGTATTTGCTTTCTCTGTCTTATTTCATTTAGTATAATGTCTTCAAGTTTAATCCACTGTTAAAAATGTCAGGATTCCCTTCTTTTTATGACTGAATAATCAACTACTGTTCTTAATTTAATCTACTGATTCTTAAATTTTTTCATCAATGACAAGTTGAGGAGTACACACACACACACACACATACATACATATTGGATATAAACACTGGCAGTTTATAGACAACCTGAAACCTATTTTTGGTGGTAAAATTGAGACCACACATATCTCATAACCACAGAAATTCCACTTTTGGATATATACCCTAAGAGATGTTCAAAACATATTCACAAGTGGATATATACCACAATGTTCTTTGCAACATTGTTTGAAATAGCAAACACTTGGGAAGAACTTAAATGCCTCTTAAATGTACAGTGCACATGATCTTGGTGTTCTATTCATATACCCTTGGCACTCACGTTGTCCTCACGACATTGTGCACACACACCCAAACTGAGGGTGTTTCACTGCAAGCACCTGCCACTCCATGCCTGAAGGTGTTTTTGAGCCAAGAATATGCTTGGGTTGTGAGGTAAGCTGGAATTCTAAAGCTAATAGCTGTAGGAGTAAACCTCACCCAGTGCCAGACAAGAGTTTTGTATACATACATACCCAACTTCCTTGTCCTTGATGGATAAACTCCAAAGTGGCTTTCAGTGTGAGTCATATGGTAAGAAATATGTAGATGAAATTGGAGAAATGATTAAAAATAGAAATACCTAGAAATAAAATCAGTATTTCATAAAGCTTAAGTGTGTGGGGAGAGAGAAGTATAAGAAAGGTGAGATTTCATGTCCTGATTCTGTTTTGGGCAATCAGGTAGATGGCAGACTGAGATCAAAAAGGTTTCTGGCCGGGAGATAATGGTTCGGATTTGGACATGTTGCCTATGAAGCGCCTGTGGCTAATTGGATCTCCTGGTTTAAAGTTTGGGAGAGAGAAACAGGCTAGGGGTTGGTTAATAATGGCATGTGAAGTCATGGTGATGAATGAAATGAACAAAGGAGAGAGGATAATGAGAAAAGAAAAAGGCAGCCCAGGAAGGAGCACTGAAGCTTATGAATATTTAAGGAATGCGCAGAAGATGTTCCTACAAATAGAAATGAAAGAGAAGCTAACATGGTGGAGGGAAGCCAGTGGTAAGAAAGGAAAATAAAGTGCTTATTTCATAAATGTTCTACTCAAGGACATATTGGCAATAGCTTCTTAGAAACACGTCTCTTTCTCTGTTTTCAAACTCTAAGACTAATTCCAAGCTGCTGCTGCTTCATCTCCAGCCTCATCTTTCTTCATCTTTTAAAACCTTTTGGTTTTCAGAAACTCATTTCCTACCCAGCCAAATATACGCTCTGCCCATACTAGAGGTTTGAATCCTGGTCCCTCAAAAGCCTGGCCTGTCAAAGTCTGTCTTACACTTCTACTGCCATTTATTCACTATGTAATTGGTAGCATCTGGTTTTGTTTGGGTTTTGGTTACTTTTCTCCCCCCCCCCCCCACCCCAATTTGCACATTTGATCTGGTTAAGCACAGAACTAACTGCTGTCTATACGTTATCTCATTCAATGCTTAGAACAGCCTTACAGGATAAGCATTGCAATCATTATTTTTGATGGGAAAAAAATGGAGACTTTTAAGGCATTAAAGACTTGGCCTAAGGTAATGCAGTTAATAATCGAGTTAGAATCTGAACCCACATTTTCTGGTTCCAAAGCCCCTGACGTGGGAAACCTGTTAAGGTGGCATTGCAAGAATATGGCTTGAGTTCCCTGCCTTTGCTCCCAACATATAACAAGAATAGATAAAATATTAGCTGAGATAATGCAAAAGTTATATCAAATATATCAAAAACAAGGTAATACCAGAGATAGAATGGAAACAGAAACAGAAAGCTGCAGTGTACCAGCTGGTTTGGGGAATGAAAGGCAAACATTTCCCTCTGTCTCGGAGGTAACTGGGGTGCTGCACTTGCCCCCCAGGCAGTGAAAATCAGTGCCAGGTTTACTGATTGAAACCTGAGTATAAGGACAGGGAGCTGAATAATGGTTACATCCCTGGAGCCGTAGTTGACACAGAGCTGCTTACATAAGGAGGCCAGGGGCAGCAGCCGAAATCTGGCCATCAGCACCTGGGACAAATTGCTGTTTAACTTCATGACTTAGGACTATAATATTCCCATTATCAGAGATTCTGAGATGGGAGTAGGGAGGGTGTAGGGCCAACTCTATGATCATAAGACTAGATGAGGCTAGCAGAGAGAGAGAGAGAGAATTATTAAAAATCCTCTCCCTCAAGTTGAGCCTGAAAACCAAAATTCCAAGACAAGTGAAATCACACACACACACACACACACACACACACGCATCGGGGGGTGGGGGGAAGCAGGTAGTAAAGTAATTCTAGATGACACGAAAATAAAAGCTCAATTTCCAGAATTTAAAAATAAGCATGTCAGTATCCCTGAAGAGACAAAGTAAGAAATAGCATCAATACAATTTACAAGAAAATAAGTAGAGATAGAATAATAAAAGTGCCTATGAGGAAAGAACCAATTAAAATTCCCAGGAAAAAAAAAACCATATAGTCAAAAAAAAATTCTAATGGACATAGTCAAAGCAAAAATTAGTAAATTGGAAGCTATCTCTGATTAATTCACCAAAAATGCAAAAGAAGAAGGTATATAAATAATGTGAAGGAGAATTTAAGAACATGTATGACATATTATGAAGCTCCTACATATATCTACCAGGATGTCCCAGAAATAGAGATTAGAATGAATGGTACAAGAAGCAACACCTGAAAAGAAAATTCTGGAGATTCCACAATTAAGAAAGATGTGAGCCCTAAGATCAAAGTATCTAGAAAGATGAGCAACCACTATACTCTCTTTCCTGTAAGAAGAGTAATAAAAACCATACTGCTACTCCCTAGGAAAGTCTTTGGAGGACTCATCATTTGTCAGAGATGATAGAATCCAATCCTATAGATCCTGCTCTATATTTTGAAAGAATAAATCATCTTTCAAAACAAACTGGTGAGTGTAATTGAAATGAGAAGAGAGCAAGATTATATTCATCTTCACTGAAACAGATGTCTCCTGCTTTAAGGGTACAGAAAACCCCTGAAATTTAGTGACCCTGAGAATTAAGGAACTAAGTCAAAACTTGTCATAACCATAACATATGTCCAGGCTACTCAATCCCCCTCTGTGAACTCGTAAGTGCAAAGGCAAACACACACACACACACACACAACACACACACACATACTCCAATCTGGTGTAATATAGTAATACAGGGGGAAGTACGATGAATTGCCAGTATGTTTTATACATAAATGAGAGAGAACCATATATTAATTTGTGAACATATTTCCATTATTTTCTATTAATCTAATACATAATTCAAACTACTGTGGCAAGTTAGCCTTATATAAGAAAACATATACCTTTTTAAAATCATGGTCTTAATGTTAAGGTTGATTTCAGTTTTTAAAAGATTCCTTTACTTCAGTAACCAATCAGTAAGTAAATGTGAACAGAAAAGATGGGAGATAATAGTTTAAGATTAAATGTTAGGAAAACTACATAGTAGATCTTTCTAACTTGTTTTTATCACAATTGTGTACTTCCATTTAAAGGAAACCCATTCTTTTGCAGCCTCTTCCCATAGCATAGTAACTTCCTGAGTTGTGGTTAGACTTTATAACTGAGGAAAATAATGAAGTTCCCTTTAATTTTTGGTCTCTGAATTGGTTTGGAGGAAATAGGTAAGGAGATAAACACTTTTTGTGTTTTTTAAATTTTTTTAACAAAAATTGATACCAAACGGAGAAATTTTCAAAAGGTTAATCTCTTCGCAAAGCCTTCCAGAAATCCTCAGTCACACTTAATTTTACTAACTGAGACATATTAAAGGGAAAACCCAAATAATTTACATCTCCTTTCTTGACTATTCATATCAAGATCGCGACAAAAGACCTTATTAAAAACACTTTGTGTGATTTTGATGAGAACATAGTTTTTTTTTTAATTTTTTAAATTTTTTTTATTCTTGAGAACATAGTTTTTTAAAACCTCAAAATGTTCATGCTAACAAAAACTTCAACATTTTCTCTCAAAAAAGGTCTTTACTTTCTTGCAGGCACTAGTGAACAGCTAGGTACGGTATATTCGAGCAAAAGAAAGAATGGGTGTAACAGGTGACAAACATAATGAACTTGTTCTCTTAGAAAAGGATTTGTCAGTCACATTTTGCAATTGTTGAAAGAAGCTTATATCAAATCATAGGCATAGCTAAAAAAACAATCATCCTTATATACGTAAACTATGTATCCTTTATACGTAGTTTTTGTATTAAAGTCAAAAATATGATTTGGTTCTGCCATAGTTGATAGTTTTCCATAAATCTTTGGAAAAGAAGGGCTAAGTAATGCTTCAAAATTGCCCTTTTAGGGAACACACATTCATCTTCCTTAAAAGCTTTCTTTCCTCTATTGTAAAGTTTTATAGCTTCACAATTACTCTAATATATTTTTCCCATTTATTAATTTACCTTGGCAAACAGAAGCTATAAATCTCAAAATATAAAGAGCTTACTTAATTTTATTTTTAAAATGATTATTCAAAATTTGTATTATAGAGCTGTTCTTTCAAAAGTTTAAATGAATGTGAAACACGGTAACAACACAGACCTCTGTATTTTATCAAATCAGCAGTGTGGAAGACACATTCTTCACTTCATTCATTTGGTAACATCTACTGCAGTCACCTTGTTAATAAAGCTGCTTTTTAAACAAAGTCAACAACTGCGAGGAGATTTTGGCACTTATTAAAGTTGTACTACTGAATTTGCACTTTTTTTGCAGAAGAATCTCTTCCTTAATGTTTCTAGGAATACTCCCTAAAGGCTCTGATTTTTTTTTTTTTTTAAGAACAAGAAGCACCTTTAAAATAGGATTATAAGTATGGCTAAACTAGGAATTAAGCACTATTTACTCTCTGAGGTATTTTTTTCCAGGAAAAGCAAGCCAACTCACTTCCAACATATTTGCACTGAAATAAAAACGACTCAGTATTGTTTCAAGATAATTAAAATTCAAAAAAAACTGTGTGCAAAGTTTCTACAGTGAAATGTGAGCAAACAAGACGAAAAGAAACAAAAGAAGTTTGCATGCTGGTTCTCAAAAGAAGTTTAAACAGTCCTTGGCCAGGAATAACAGGCATAAACCATAAGAAAGCAACTGCTGGAGTCAAAACACTTACTTTTTAATATGTAAAGATGTACT
The DNA here is from genome assembly GCF_011800145.1 of Mirounga leonina. Taxonomy (NCBI): domain Eukaryota; kingdom Metazoa; phylum Chordata; class Mammalia; order Carnivora; family Phocidae; genus Mirounga; species Mirounga leonina. Next base: position 768,975 of record NW_023270431.1, read on the forward strand.
TTTTTCCCTATTTTAGGTTAAAAATGAGAGGACAGCCCAGTGAGTCTTGCTGGCAGTCAGATAACGCCCAGGGCCTGACCCTTTAACTGGGAGGAATTCTCACACAAAGCTCTTTTCATACAGTCTGTGCTATATATTCCTGAGATAAGGCGGCAGAACGGGAAGCCGTGGAAAAGGGACACAAAGTTGGACTAAATGAACTGTTTACATATATTCTGTCACACCGTTGTTCCTTCATTAGCTCTTCCACAGATGATTTGCCTAAAACAATATTTATTCAGGTTGAAGAGAAGCATGATTGAAACAAAAGGACAGTTTTAAGAGAAAGGACACGCGAGACAATACAAATATTGTATTTCTCTGTTAGCATTGCCAAGTTTAATGTGAAATCAAGCAGAAACAAAACCACATCACTTCAGCGCTTAAAAGAAAGGATCCTGCTATGATTTCCCTCAAAGCACAAGAGATCTCTTTACTCGTCTCACAACACAGAAAGTATATTTTAAATAATATCTTAAATCTGCACTCACCATGCGAAAGCAACAGTTGCGTAGCGTAAAAGTGTGCTATTTTCTGCCCCTGTTCCATTTCTGTTTTGCCTATAGTTGTCCAACACCCAATAGCCCAGAGCTGCCACCCAGAGGCCCCTTCCACGAGCTGGCTTATTTGCCTGTCAGTCTGAGTCCCGGCTTCTGTATTATGTCGCTGTGCACTTTGCTGAAGTTCTAATATAATCTCCATACGCTGCCCACCGCCTCAAGTAGGTAATTTGTTCTTTCAGTTCAATAAACACTCAAATCACCTTTCGGGTAACTCTCTGGGATCAGGCTTTAGGTTGTTCACCTTCAGATTAAGAAGTTCTTGGGAAGAAGTGGGTGGAGAGAAGTAAGCCCACACTACAAGGGAATTCAGAGAGGAATCGGACGCAGAGAAACTTCCTCTCCTTTTTCCTTCCTTGCTAGCTGAGCTGCCAGCGCCTCTCTCCCAGAACTAAGGAATGTAAGGGAGGGACGCAGAGAGGCCCTGCCAGACAAGCCTTTCTCAATCAATTAGCTTGCAGCCATTACTTGTGACCTTAGGTCACACAGCGTAAGTGTGTGGGGTGTGCCTTCGGGGGTCCCAAGGCTACTTACTACAGCTTAGATAACCCAAACTGAGCAGCCACTAAAATCTAGAAATCTTTTTAATAGAAGATATGCCAAAGATAGGAAGTAGACCAAAGGTGAATTCCAAGTTTCTTTTTGCAGAAACGACGATTTAATTCAGTCAGAGATGTTATTTTTTTCTATTGAGAAACCCAAAACAATATGTTTATTCCAGGTTGGATCAGATGGGATTTAGAACAAAGTAGTGAAGTATTTCTTTTATATTAAATTCCAAGCTGGGAATATAGAAATGACAAAACAGCTAATCTATCATACAGTTAGGGCATCACTTAATCACTGAGTTCCTAGGTTTGGTTTTAGTTTTTTTTTAAAGATACTGACTTTTACCAAACTACAGAGTTCAACTACTATAAACCAAGTTCTCTATGCTCAAGGAAATCAAAATCATACCACTTTGGGAGACAGGAATCTCTATTTTAAACTCTTCCAAGATTACATATTATTTGAATGTCATGATTTCTCTCTTCTTATAACTACCTTAATTAGAATTTCGTTTGTTCTCTAGTTAAGACAAATGCTTCCTCTCTTTAATAAATATCAACAAATGAGAGCTCAAAACAACAGAAAATAAACAGTAAGAGAAAAGCAATCTTTTATGAGGTTTGTTTAAACTTCATACATTAAGTTTGCCTATTTCTCAAAAACCCTTCAAAAACAAAAGCCACCATCATTATCAATACGTTAACGACACTGAAGTATCAGGGAATTTTATCTCAAATCAAATTCATGATATTGAATACTACAATTCAATTAAGGAGAACAAGCTTTATAGTGATTCTATTAGACAACTGCCCCCCCCCCAAATAGCCATCACTCAAAAATGGATTTGGCACACCCACATCTTCTCACCCTATTTACTCGGTGATGCCACAAAGCCTCATCTGGTGCCGCACTATATAGGAATGACAAAATTCCAAATGGATGCTAAACTTAGTATCTCCATCTCATTAACCTTTACTTGGTCAACTGAATTGCTTTCAAACTGGACATTGTTTGACTTTAATAAACAAACCAAAAAATCCAAGAATGAATAAGGCAGGTGAAAGAAACAGGATCAGAGAATACTATACGGGGGATAGGATCATTTTAGAAAACTGTAGTAACAGAGAATGTAGTAATTAGAGTGTTAAAATCAGTTATGGGGGGCGGCTAGTGAGGAAACTAGGGGTTTCCACTTTCCCTTACATACAATAGGAGTCAATGACAGATTTGGAAACGGAGGCCGACAGTGCTTCTAAATAAGTATAAAAAATAAAGTAAGTTAATGCAAAGATTGAATCAATATGTTATACACCAGAAACTAATATGTTATATGGCAATTGTACCCCTATAAAGAAAATCGAATCTTCCCCACAAACTCTTTCCATGTAGTAACTAAAAAAAAAGTTTAATAATAATTACAATAATGACTTGACACCTTTTAGTGATTCGATGGTTGCTGTTTTATATTTTGAAAACAAGCATTATTCAAAAGCATTTGGGGTTCTATAGCCAACAGATATATATAGAATATGAAGAATTCTAATTACTACTTGAAAGATACCTTGTCTTTAGAAATTTCATTGACTCAATGCCATTCTGTAATTCTATGTTCTATTTTCATCTGTTATAAAGAACAAGCTCTGGTTTTTTGTTGCCTTGATTCAAGACAACAACTAACTCCTAAGGGTCAGTAACAAAAACACCAGCCTTATGCATCAGAAGTCGACAATCATACTCCTCAAGGATCTGGCCTCTTGTGGCAGAGCTTCTACATGCACAAAACAGAGGACTTACAGATAAGCGCAGAAAAGTCACCAATAACCTACTTAAAACACAAAACATACACCAGCATTTGAAAGAAATTTGCTGATGTCACAACAGATAATGTATTTTTTTTAATGGTCAGTTGAGTAAAACAACCACAGACATTTCTGAATTACATACACCCTATGATAATAATCCCCTTTGCCAAAGCGTGGTATCTTACATTGAAAAGATTACTACCAGGATGCTATTGAAAATAAGTTTGTCAACCTGACCTGACTCACTTTCCATCTTCATTTTATGTCTGTTAAAAAGTCTGGAAAAAGTCTGGAAAAAGTCTGTTACTCTAGATGTCATGGTGATTTAATAAAACACAGCAGATAATTTTTGCTAAATTCATCGAAAGTATTTCAATAGTGGGACACCTGGGTGGCTCAGTTGGTTAAGTGTCTGCCTTTGGCTCAGGTCATGATCCCAGGGTCCTGGGATCAAATCCCACATCAGGCTCCTTGATCAGCAGGAGCCTGATCTCCCTCTGCCTGCTGTCCCCCCTGTTTGTGTGTTTGCTTGTGCTCTCTCTCTCTGGCAAATAAATAAATAAATTCTTTAAAAGTAAAAAAAAAAAAGAATATGACCAAGAACAATTAAAAAAAAATAAAGTATTTCAATAGCTTAGGTAACTTTACCAGCAAAACTCTGTCATCTGTTTTTTATGTTTCAATTAATTAAAAAGCCATTCAAAGAGATAGGCCATAATATTCTTATATTAAGTTATAAAGACATAATTTCTAAGGATTACATAATAACAACAAAAAGCCACTTATTATGTGGTGCTGACATTTCCCACAGTAATTCTATTCTACATCTATGTATTTCTCCCTAAGCATATGCAATGCTTTGGAAGATAGGTCATTGGGATGGAAGAATAGACAAACCAAAATGAGTCTTGAAAAACACTGCTATCAAACTTCTAGTTTTCAAGACATCTGATTAGCAGTCTGCCATCATAAATTGTTTTTAACATACTTTCTGTTAAAATACCTACAGAGAAAAACATATCTTACAATAATTCTAAAAACTAAGATTAATCAAAGCAATTCCTTTACCATCCCTCTAAAGTTAATGTTATTGGACTAAGAAAAAACAACAGGTGGTCTATACCCATAGACAGACTAATCCTATTCATTTGAAAGTCAAGGAAGTATTTTCAACATTTCTTTATTAACTAATACAGATTCATGGACCCGTTCCACTAAAATCTTGGATTGCTATGATATCGCTGGGTATCAGCAGAAGGTGCTGCCTCTTGAGATACATGGAGTAGTATCCTCATAGTATCATCTCTTCCTATTTTGTCATTAGTATCTGAAAACAGGAAGGAAGAGAGAGAACTAGCATGTGACATATTACATCTCCCCAGATTTAGCTAAAGCAATGTAGGTGGTAGCTGGGGTAGGAAGATGGTGGGGAAAAAAACATGTATTAGAAAATATAGCTTTTCCTGCTTGTGAAACAACAAGTTTGGGGACACAGGAGACCACTCCTCTTTAGAAAGCAAAGTTAGACTCCACATCTGCTTCCTAGTCTCTAGCTGGGAGGTCTACACACCAACCTGTCCCCCAGCTGGGGTGATAGGAAGGGTATTTAACCAGCATAAATAGGTTTTAACCAGCAAGAAGTAGATAGTAAGAAAACAACAGGTGTCATCTGGTTGTAAACATGACATTGGATCTAGATCTAAGTTGATTTATTGTTGAGCAAATAGAAAACAAATATAAAGTGAGGGCCTATATAAAAATACAACAGAAAAAATACAACAGGAAAAGAAGATTATCAAAAGGAGAGCGGTAACTGAATGTATCATTTGTTAAAATAAGTAAGAAGAGACATTATTTTATTTTATTTTATTTTTTAAGTAGGTTCCACACCCAGCGTGGGGGCCAACATAGGGCTTGATATCACAACTCTGAGATCAAGACCTGAGACCAAGAGTCAGACACTCAGCTGACTGAGCTACCCAGCTGCCCTGAGAACAGGCATTTTAAATGGAATCCATGAAGATATGATCCTTATATTATAAGACAAGAAGGATGAAATGGCCTAAAATAAAATGGAAATATATACTTTTAAAAAGAAAAGAGAGTCATGTGGCTAAAGAAAAAAACTGAAGCAAGGATAAGAAATGACACTAAAAAATCATGAGTGATATGAATGACAAACTTAAAAAAATAGGGAGACAAGTTTGAAGTCTATAGCAACAGTGTAGGTGAGCTCAGGGGAAGAAATCTTAGAATATTCTACTCTACACATATTTTGTCTAAGACGTCATAAAACATAAGGAAAATTTGAAAGAATACTTTGAAAAAGGGAAAATGTCTATAAAAATGTGAAAAATTTCAACACAATGCATATAAACTCTTGCACATGGTTTTAAAGAAACAATTTAATGAAAAATATAAAGGAGAGACACAGATAATTCAAAGAAGAAATAAAAATGAAAACTAAACCAACACTGAGATTTAGTATAAGTTTTTCCTATTATTTGACAATTTTTAAATTATTACTAAAAGTGGGTTATTTTATGCTTATGAATGTTTAACTTGGAGCAAGCTTTCTTGGAAAGGGACTAGTTTATAGGTACCAAAATTCTTACATTTCTTTTCCTTTTTGGTTATCTATTTATTGAACAAATATTTATTAATCACTTACTATGTGCCAAAAACTATATGAGGCACTGTTTTGTTTGACAAAAAAGATTGGATTTCTGGTCTCATTTAATGTAAATTCTAGGATGTGGAGAGAGACAATAAAACATAACATATTAGGTACTATTGAATACTAAGATGAAAAATAATGCAGGATAAGGAAATAATGAATGATTATGGAGGGGGTGCTCAGGGAAATGTCTCTCTGGTGTAATAACATTTGAGCAACAATCTAAAATACAATGTAAGGGCCCAACATGATGACATATGGGAGAAAACACTTCCAGAGAGGCACCTACCCATGAAAAGGGTCAGATGTGGGGCATGATTCTCAATTATATTATATCAAGGATATACTGTGTCAAAGATTCTTTTGTAGGAAAGTTAAGACTCTTTAGTAAGAAAGTCTTCAGTGAGACAGAGCAACATTTTTGTACGAAGCTGTTTATAATTGCTTACAAAATTGAAAATAAGAATATATCTATTTTCATGATATGGTATTTTATGTAGCCATTTAAACAAAAAGCAGAATCAGACCTATAAACACAGAACACAAACTGATAGTTGCTAGAGGAGAGGGGTGTTTGGGGGGTGGGCAAAGTGGGTGAAGGGGAGAGAGAAATGCAGGCTTCCAGTTATGGAATGAATAGGTCACAGGAATAAAAGGCACAGCATAAGGAATATAGCCAATGATATTGTAATAGTGATGTAATGGGACAAATGTAAATTACCCTTGTGGTGAATGTAGTGTAATGGATAAACTTGTCAAATCACTAAGTTGTACACCTGAAACTAATGTAACATTGTGTGTCAAATATACTGAAATAAAAAATTAAAAATATATAAAATAAAATAATTATTTTAAACATTTGTGAGATGTGAACTTCACGTAGACAAGGGAGGAATAAAACAAACTCCAGATAATGTAGAATTCAAATTTTGTAATATTTCTGAATACAGTAAAAGGATCAGGTATCCAAATGTTGATAGCAACTGTCATCTCCAGCAGAATCCTGGATTATTTTACTTTTTCTCTTTTTAAGTTATGTATAATTTAACTGTATTTCTTTTATAAAAGAGAAGTATTCATTAAAAAATGTAGAGGCAGGCATCACTATCTTTAATTCCAGCATTCTCTTGATCATAAATCTTGAAGCTTTCAACTTCTTTTGGATTATTTACTCTCTCAAATCAAGTCAGTCAGTAGTTGGAATGGGTCTTCTTTCATAATTAATTGAAAAATTTCCATTCCCTTCCATTTCACTGCTTCTAACTTGGTCCTTAGAGCTATAGGAAAAATTTTAAAGAACATGTAAAATCATGTTCATGTATGCACAAAACTTTGTTTCCTCCTTTGAGAGCATATGGCAACAGTCACGTCTTTCACTCAATGACAATCGCCCTCCTCCAGCATCTACTTATTTAGTTCTTCCCTGACAATCTAAAATAACTCATGTCTGAGACCCTCCCAGTCTGTGTGGTTCCCAGTGGATTGGGGCGGCAGCAGGAAAGCAAGAAAAAAAAAGGTACTGTGGTTTAGGATATGTGAAGCAAAGTGGGTAAGCAAGCAGGGAGTTGAGTGAGGTTGTTTAAAAAGAAAAGGAAAGAGGAAGGAAGGAAGGGAGGGAGGGAGGAAGGAGGGAAGGGAAGGAGGGAGGGAGGGAGGAGGAAGAAAGGAAAAGAAAATGCAGAGAACTCTACACAAATGGGTCATTAATGAAAAGTGAAACCAGAACAAAGTAATGGAATATAAAAGCAAATTCTCCTCCTGAGGAAGAAGAGTCCAGGTTGTCCAAAAGCACCTAGTTCAACAACTTTTGTTGTTTCAACAAATATATAAAGGCAGTCTGGGTGCTGTCATTTAAAGATATTATTAAAACAAAAACCAACAAAGCAAGGAAGTAAAATATGGAGATTAGAAATAGGGAAAAAAGGGGAGAGAGAGCGAGAGAGGAGAGAGAGAACAGAGAGACAGAGAAATCCAGAAAGAAACAGACAGACAGACACAGAGATGTACTGGCACAATCTGAAAAAATAAATAAATGAATAGAATGGGAGCTTGGAAGGAAACTAAGAACACGGCTTCTGAAGAGGTGATAGGAAATGCATGTGTGTAACTGGCTCTGACGTATGTTTCTATATCCATAAAAGCAGAGAATGTAGAAAATCGTCTAACTGGACTGGAGATAACAGTAGATGCGGTTGAGAGCACTAGAGTGGTCAGAGTATATGAGTTTGGTTCAGATTGAAGAAAATAAAGAACTTTACAAATTTCACACAAAAAGTGACAAATTGGGACAAATTGGGATGGGCTGTGTGTCCTGCATAATGAGAGGTAACAACTGGGGCCTGATCCCATGGGAATTTATAGAAGGGGCAAGTGTTGAGCTCCTCGGGGGAGGATCTTCTGTGAGGCGAAGGCTACACTGGGGTCCTTTTATCTGACTTGTCTTTGATCACACACGGGATACTGAGAAGTCCCCATGCACCCTCACTGCCCATAGTTTCCATCTAGCTGAGTCACTGCTAAATCTGCCTGAACCCCAGAAACGCCTTAGGAAGATAGAGTGGTAACAAGCTCAATCAAGGAAAAGAGATTAGAGGCATAAGGCACATGTGTGCTAGTTGTAATTGTCAGGCTTTAGATTAGGATATTTGGGACTATCCAGGGGGAATTCTGGGTCAGAGGATATTGCCAAGAAAGGCAAGCCTACCAAGATCAAGGGCACCGAATTCCAGTGAATACTCTATACCACTGGCTCTAAAACCCTTGCTAAGCTGCAAAACTCTGATTGATCGTGCTGATATTAAAATTTAGACTATCAAGTTAGATAATCTGAAAGAGTTAACCATAGGCTACATCCTACTTTCCTGAGCTCTTTGAGCCTGTATCCCAATGATCAAAACTAAACTTCCAATTAGAAGAGCATATGGTGGGTTATTGAACACAAAGGCAGAAAAAGTTCTGTGATTCCAGTTCAAAAATTTTCAATAAAAACTTGTTTTTCAGATCCAAACTGCTATTTAATTAGATTGGGGAACTGTTACCATGTTTGTCATTTTTGTCCCCCAATTCTTGGTTAAATTAATTAACTCTGAAGATTTTAAGGAAAGAAAATTGATTCTAACTATGGCATGTGCTCAAAACGTTATGTAAATATCTGAGCTAAAGCACTTTGGGATATATTGTACTGATTACACATTACAAAGTTTATTCTTTTCTTGTTCCCTAGAACAAAGCTCAAGAAGAAATAGTCAAATGTTGCAAGATACTTGTAAGTGCAGAGAACTAGGAAGATCTGCTATGAGGTGTTGTTTTTTTTTCTTAACACTTGTCAAATAAGAGAATATATTGGTTGGAACTGGAGGGTATTATGCTGGATGAAATACGTCAATCAGAGAAAGAATGTATCATATGATCTCACTGATATGAGGAATTCTTAGTCTCAGGAAACAAACTGAAGGTTGCTGGAGTGGTGGGGGGTGGGAGGGATGGGGTGGCTGGGTGATAGACACTGGGGAGGGTATGTGCTATGGTGAGTGCTGTGAATTGTGTAGGACTGTTGAATCACAGACCTTGTACCTCTGAAACAAATAATACATTATATGTTAAAAAAAAGAAGAAGATAGTAGAAAGGGAAAAAGGAAGGGGGGAATCGGAGGGGGAGACGAACCATGAGAGACTATGGACTCTGAGAAACAAACTGAGGGTTCTAGAGGGGAGGGGGGTGGGAGGATGGGTTAGCCCGGTGATGGGTATTGAGGAGGGCATGTTCTGCATGGAGGACTGGGTGTTATGCACAAACAATCAATCATGGAACACTTCATCTAAAACTAATGATGTAATGTATGGTGATTAACATAACATAATAAAATTAAATTAAATTAAAAAAAAAGAATCTCAGTCACTCTTAAAAATAAAAAAAGAGAGAGAATATATTGGTGCACTTGAATTCCAATGGAAGCCATAGTGTCTTGGCTGTTCCTTTTTACTGGCTAAGTGTGTGCTGAAGTAATAAATGATGGACTACAAATGGATAAAGCAATTGGATAGAATTTTGTAATAAGTACAAATCTATACAAATTTCTCCCAAGAACATGAAATTGGGATGGTGGTCCTGATGGATAGAAGCTCTGAGGGTATTTTAGAAGGAAGAATGCACAGGCACTGGACAAAAACTTTTCCAGGCATAAAGATTGGTAGAAATGTAAAAGATGAGCACTTAGAGAAAGAAAGGATGAGGAAAATTCACCAGAGGTTTCCACTCACTGGGTTCTTCATCTGTCACATCCCACTAGACTTTTTCCACCAGCACTCATGTGCCACTTAGAGCTGATCCAACAGCCAATCTGTTTCTCACATCTATGCCATTTTTTCAGATTGTCTCTGGTATTTGGAGAGCTTGCTGCCACAATCTGTTTCCCTGATCCTCTTCTTCACATAACTTGTTCCTTCTCTCTTTGAATAATCAGCTTTGGTGTCATGTCCTCCGCCCCTCCCAGACCCAGTTTGATTCCTCTCCCCCAGCATCCAATTGCACTCTGTGATTGCTCTCTTTGTACTCACCATTTCTACTTAATGGTAAAAATTCCATCACTCTGCCACTTTTGTTTCATAATCATCTCTTCATTCCATTCTCTTATCTTTGTCCCATTACCTCTGCTTTGACTCAGGTCGTTGTCATCTACTGCTCACCTGGTCTCTTACAAGAGACTTGTAGCTGATCTCCCAGCTTCTCCTCAGTGTGGTAATCAAATGCTGCCAGTTTTATTCCTAATGGACCATGCCAATTTCCTGCTTAAAGCCCATTTTCCCCCATTTCCAAAATAATAAAAATCTAAACTCCTTATTTCACTTAGCATTATACCTTCTAGGTCCATCCATGTTGTTGCAAATGTCAAGATCTCATTCTCTTTTATAGCTGAATAATATTTCATTGTGTGTGTATCTTTTAAAATACAGTGTTATATTAGTTTCAAATGTACAATATAATGATTCAACAATTCTATACATTACTCAATGCTCACCATAATAAATGTAGTTCCCATCTGCCACAAAACAATGTTATTATAATCTTATTGACTACATACCCTATGTTGTACTTTTCACCTCCATGACTTATTTATTTTGCAACTAGAGGTTTATATCTCTTAGTCCCATTTATCTATTCTCCCATCCCCTCAGCCTCCACCCCTCTTGCAACCATCAGTTTGTTTAAGAATCTATTTTTGTCTCTTTTTTATTTTGTTTGTTCATTTGTTTTGTTTCTTAAATTCCACAGATGAGTGAAATTATATGAATACTTCAGTTAAAAATATATAAATTCCTTAACACAGCAAAAAAAAAATGTTCATCATAATTTGACTTCAACATTTATGGCTTCATGACCCTATGCTCCCCCACTTTTATTTATTTTTTTCTTAAGATTTTATTTATTTATTTGACAGAGAGAGACACAGTGAGAGAGGGAACACAAGCAGGGGGGAGTGGGAGAGGGAGAAGCAGGCTTCCAGCCAAGCAGGGAGCCTGATGTGGGGCTCGATCCCAGGACCCCAGGATCATGACCTGAGACGAAGGCAGACGCTTAATGACTGAAACACCCAGGTGTCCCACTCCCCCACTTTTAATCTATGTTCCAAGTCTACTGAATATCTTGCCATGCCAAAGCAATCCATGCTCTTTAACATGTGTATGCCTTCCGTAGAGGCAGTCTCTTTCCATAAAATGACTTTTCCCTATTTAGTTCTTCATAAAAGTCCAGTCCATCCCCTAAGACCCTGTTCAGGTACTATTTCATAAATCCTTTCAGTCTCTGTTAAGCAGAACTATTACTGTATGTCTGGGAGACCACAGCATTTTGCTCATACATTTAATTCAGCACTTACAGTATTGTATTTTAGTTGTTGTTTTTTATTTCTGTTTTTGGTTTTATATTTGGAATTAAACAAATGTTATTTTTGTTCCTTTTCTATATCAATAGACAGTGAACTCATGGAGGGCAGTAAAACAGCTTTATCAGTTCCATATTCTCAAAGCTTGCCACAATGCCTAACACTAAGCAAATAATCAACAGATTATTGGAAAAGGAAAGGAAAGAAAGAAAACGGAAAGGAAAGGGAGGGAAGTAAGTAATACCTGTTTGATAGGAGATACTATATAATAAGAAGGGGAGAAAAATAAATGAGGACATTGTTAAAATCTCCTATCTGGGAAAGCTCCAATACCTCTGAAAGTGAGCATCCTAATTGTGAGATATAAAATTAGGAGAAATAAAACGATCCTAAACCAAAGATTTAAATGATTCCAGTTTCAAGAAGGTGAAATAAAAATAAAATCTCCCTTTCTCCTTTTAAAAATTATCACAAAGCATAAAGGAGAAAAAGAAACTAATAAAAACAACATGTTTCCTGTGACCTTTGTAACAAATTCCTACAAACTTAGTGGCTTAAAACAACAGAAATTAATTTATTTACAGTTCTGGGGCCGAGAATTTCAACATCAGTTTCACTGGGCTGAAATAAAGCCTTTTGGATTTCAACATCAGTTTCCCTGGGCTGAAATAAAGCCTTTTGGCAGGGCCAAGCTTCCTCCGGAGAACGGTTCGGCAGAAGAGTCTGTTCCCTGCTTCTTCTAGTTTCTGGGGGCTCCTGTATTTTCTGGGATGCCCTGGCTTGAAGCCATATCCCTCTGATCTCTGCTTCCATCTGTATATCACCCTCTCCTCTGTGTGTGTCAAATCTCCTCCCTTTGCCTCTCTTTCTAAGAATGCTTGTGATGGCACTTAGGGCCTACCTGGATAACCCAGGAAAATCTCCTCATCTCAAAATCCTTAATTATATCCAAAGACCATTTTTCCAAATAGATAACATTCACAGACTCTGGGAATGAGGACATCAACATATTTTTGAGAGTCATTATCGGCTTAGCACACAAACTCAAATATTTTCTTAAACCGGAGACTTTTATATCTCTAAACCATTTAAAGATGGAAAGTATGTGGAATAGTGGCATTTAATTTAACGAAATAGAAGAAAGATAAACTGTGTAAGTAGGAGATAATAATTAAAAGTAACAAGCATACCCACAAGAAAAGCTCAGGCATTGGAACATTCGGGTATTGCCAAAGGTGGGGTTGAGGCCAGGAGTTGAAAAGAGAGAGACTGAAAGACTTTAAGAGAAACAGACATCTACCTATGATCACACATCCACTAAAAAGGGGTCAGGGGACTAACCCTTCTCACTTCTAAAGGAAAGAAATGGTATCTGGAGAAATTGAACTAGAATGACCCCAATCTATAATACAAAAGGCAGCAAAGGGATATGGTGCCAGAAGCTGAAAGATTACATGAAAGTCTATGTACATTAAGTACCACGATACCTCTACCTTCCCTATAGCTAAGCCCCAGGGTGTTCATAGCCTCCAACAGAAGATTAAGAATTTTTCTCTTGAGTAAATAACTGCCACAGAGGAAAAAAAAAACAACTCAGATACAGATGTTAATGTGTCCTGTCCACCAAAAAAAGCAACTGCCAGCCCAGGGGATCACAAGTGAATCCTACCCGCTGACAAGCATCACTCCTGTGCACAGAATTCCATTTAGGTTTTTAGTGTCTCCTTCAAGAATATGATTGGAAACTCAAAGATCATCACTGAGGATCCATCAAGGAAGAAACAGGAAACAAAATAAGTGAAAGAAAAGAAGGAACCCAGGGAAATAGAGAAGAGGCAGTAAGAAAAATACAATTTCAAAGAAATAATAATAATGTCCCCAAGTATGAGAAAAGATACTGTCTTGAGGAAACAAGACAGGATGCAATAAAACATAAGAGAAACAAGCAGAGAATAAAAAGGATAATATTACTTAACACATGAACACCAAAAGTCAGATTCTAGTAAAAGTATTAGAAGATAAAGAGGAGTAAATTCAAAAAGACAAATAGAGGAGGGCGCCTGGGTGGCAAAGTTGGTTAAGCGACTGCCTTCGGCTCAGGTCGTGATCCTGGAGTCCTGGGATCGAGTCCCACATCAGGCTCCCAGCTCAGCGGGGAGCCTGCTTCTCCCTCTGACCTTCTCCCCTCTCATGCTGTTTCTCTCTCTCTCACTCTCTAATACATAAATAAATAAAATCTTTAAAAAAAAAAAAGACAAATAGAGGAGAGAAAAGATTTTGTTCAAATAGACCATCAACAGAGATAATCCAGCACTCCACAACTGACGATTCAAGAGAAGGACATGAAAGAAAATGCTAGTAAAGAAATTATTAAGGACATAAAACAAGGAAATTTCTCATAATTGATAGCATGAGTCTCCAGATTAAAAGGATCCATCAAGTGTCCTGACACAAGGGATGAAGAAAAACCCACTCTAAGACATATTCTGATAAAACTATAACACCAGAAATACAGAGAAGATTTCAAAAGCTTGTTAGTGAGGAAAGTAGATCTATACAAACAATCAGGATCAAACTGACAGTGGTCTTCTCAACAACAGCATTGGAAGCTGGAAGGTAATGGGAAAATGCTTTTATTTCTGAGTGAAAAAATATTTTAAATCTCTAATTCTATTCCCAAAGATTCAATCAAGTATCAGGAAGAATAATAACATTTCTCAACATGCAAGTTTATAAAGTATTTATTATCTGTAGAACTTTTCTCAAAACATTACTAGAACATGAGTTCCAGCCAAAAGAGGGGTGTGGGGAAGGTAACTAAGTAAAATGAGGACATAATTTCCAGAAAGAAGAGGTTATAACATCATAAAAAATATACATTTTTAGGATGACATCCAAAAATACCTCTGAATTACATCTTTTTATAGGATGCTTTAGAGAGCAACCAGACAAGATAAAAGTGGGAGAAGAGAGGGTCCCAGGAAGTAATTCTTTTAGAGAAAAAAGAAGAGAGAGAGAGAAAAGCTAGATTATCTGACCAACTCGCCTGTGCAAAAGATTGAAGAGAAGCATTTTATAAAAGTTTTGGAGCTTTGACGGAGGACTTTGCAAAACAAGAAAGAGAGGAAAGACGAAAGAGAGTGAGGGAATAAGGAAGGGAGACAAAGAAACGGGGCAAAAAAGAAAAATAAATGAAGCATGTGTTAATTTAAGAAAAAGAAAAGTTCTACAATAACTTTTTTATCATGTCCTATCACCAGGCTCCACAGCAAATGCTATTTATATAATCATAACAGTTAAAAACCCTGATATAGATTTAAACTAAAATGTGACATAGCTATCATGGAAGGATAAAGTAAAGAGAGTGAGGGTTTTAAGAAAGTTTAATCCTTCATCTGTAGCAATAGGAGTCAACCAATGAGATCTAAGTTGACAAGTCATGACCCAGAATATGAATATGATTTAAAAATGCAAAAGAAAAATACAAATTAAAGAAATTGAAAGTGGATGCCCCCCCTGCACGCGTGCCAAAGGGTTTATTTCTCTAGATACTTAACCTTTAAACTAATTTGTATTCTAAGTAGGTGAGCATATTTTTATGTGGTGAAAATAAGTTACTTTTTAAAGAAACACTGTATTTACCTAACCTAATCCTCTTTCCTTTGTTTAGAATTATACAAGTCAAATCAAATAGGCATATATCCTCTTTCTCTTCAAAATATTTCCACAAAAGTAGATATTACCAATATGCCTTTACTAAGTGAATGAATGCATGTATGCTTTAGAAAGCATAATGCTCTCCATAAAAAAAAAGAAGCATTAGATGCAGTGTTTGTAAACAAGTTATATATTAAATTTGATGATAAATATCTTCTTGAAGGAATCTGTAGAGCAAACTTGATTTAAAAAAAAAAAAAGTTTATTTTACAAAGAGAATGTGCATACCTAAAGGTCTCTGTATTTTATTTTTACCTGATTTCCAGAATACTGAAATTTCTTCAAGTAAAGCACTGGTTGGGTATTGTTCATTCTCATCTTTCTATCACCTTGGACACTCCAAATAAAGCTGCTAGAGAGAAAAAATGTTGACTTGTAAATTCAGAATGAGCACACATATGAAACTTCCTATCGGTATACTATAGGCAATTTTTATGAACTCATTAATAACATCTTATTTTTCTTTCTTAACTCTAAAACAAGTTTAATGCAACATAATATCTTTCAAAGTATAATGGCCCTTTAAAAAATAATATTCCCACAAATCTCACAAAGAGCAAAGTACAAAGAGTTTACAAAACAGGATGAGATTCTCCATTATTATTTCTGGAGCGCATCCTAGTCTGATGTTTTTCCTTCTGCAATTCTTAAAGAAAGTACATTATCCACAAGTCAGTCCAAGTCCTACTTATTTCCTCAGGAATAAGGGTCAGGCAACATGCAGTATCCTTGGGAAAGTAGCCTAAAATTACCAAAAAGGCCATCTCAGTAAGACATCAGGAAGCACAACTGTTTCCATTGACATGAACATAATGAAAACAAAATGCTCTAGAACTATGTGCTCTGTGAACCATAGTTTGTAAAAATATCACACATGCTGTGTTTTGACCACCCAAGAGGAATCAAAGTCGCTGTATCACTCTGCAAGCATCTCATTCCTACTGATGTTTATGATTCTAAAATCAGGAGCATGTTCCTGGGATACAATTAGTCAGTATCTGCTAAGGCAATGTTAGAAAAAAAAGCTTTTAAATGCTCCCTTTGTCCCTGACCTGCTATGGGAATTCATGGTATGCAACATCAAAGAGAAAATTCAGGTCACCTCTGTTGGATGTAGCCATGGGGGTGTGTGAATTAAAAACATGCAACAGGGAACCTGACAGATTCCTGTTTCAATCTGGTCTCTTCTGCAACTCTTCTAAAGGTGATCCCTAAAGATAATCAAAGGACAAGCCTCAGACCATTTTTAGGATGTACTGGTTCTCAGAAAAGTGGTTTAAAATGGTCAAATACTCCAATCCCCTTCAGGAAACGACCAACAAAAAGACAGGCCAAAATCTTGGTAGCTCAAAGGAAAAAAAGAATTTCTAAGAATATTTCTGTTCACCATGAAAGAGATGAGAAATCAAGCCATTCGGGCACAGCTGGAGAATGTGTAGAAGTGAACCATAACACTCCTGGTTTAGCTTCTCAAGAAGCTGAAGATTTTGGTGCTATTAGGACATAGCATCATGGGATGATGTTTCCTGGTGAGCAAAGTGATCAACCATCGAGCAGCTGAGATCAGTGGATCCTGTTGAGTGGTCAGACCCTCAAAGGAATGGGTCACTTGTGTCCAAGAATTCAAAGCTTACATCTTACACTTATAAAAGTGCAGAGATACTAAAACATGGTAGTACTAGTCCAAAACAGTGGTCAACTGAGATGCAAGGTAAGAAAAATATAACTAGAAAGAAAACAAGATTGTGTTTATTAGAACAAAGCTTCCATTTTAGTCAATCTGATGCAAACCTATCTTGACTAAGCCGGTTCTGCAAATTGATTTACATTTTTATTCCCACCCAAATTGTTGTGCCACTAGCTTTCTACCTAACAAAACTCTGCCCCTCCGCTCAAATTGTACCTCCTTGGTGACAATTTCTTCAACCATGCTAGAGGCCATGACAGTGTCTACTGAACTCATCTGTGCCTCTCTTGGCAGTTTTGCTATCTTTTTTTTTTTTAATATTTTACTTATTTATTTGACAGAGAGAGAGTACACGCAGGAGGAGCAGCAGAGGGAGAGTGAAAGGGAGCCCAACTTGGGGCTCAATCCCAGGACCCTGGGATCATGACCTGAGCCCAAGGCAGACGCTTAACCAACAGAGCCACCGAGGGGCCCCGGCAGTTAGGCTGTCTTGAGATGTGATGTGTGCATGTGTATCTCTGTTTAAGCCAATGCCTTGCATTCTTTGTTACAGAGCAAATTCCATGAGACCAAGAATGGGGCCTTCTATTTTCTGCTTTAATTTCCTTAGCTCTCTTACACAATTAATATGTGGTAGTTGACAGAAGATTCAACATAAATTTTCTTCTAGCATAAATAATATTGGACAGGTCCTGCTTGACTCATAACACATTTTCAAGAGAGATTTATGTTGACCTTATACAGAAATATTATCCAATCATCTAAAACTCTTTTTTTCAAGTTATTTAGGAGTTTGGCTTAGAATAAAATGATAAGCAATAGATGGACAATATTGACAGAGCAGCGTCTGAGTTGCTGGTCAGTAGTTCTAGAAGTTCCTTCGATATTTATGGGCTCCATAAAGAATTCCTTTGTAATTTGTTCCCTCTACACAGGAGTAGGGAAGGTCTGGAAATTGTATTCAAACATGTTATTTCATTTAATTAAAAAAAAATTCTATTGCTTTTTAAATGATACCAAACTCAAGGTAATGTGTTGAACACTGACCTTCTTAAGTATGACTAAGTTTAGTTCAAAGTCCATGTACCTTTTTGAAGATTTCTTTTCCCCCAGTGAAGCTTCAGATGATCTGAGAAAAATGCAGAACACACTTATACAGAACACAAAGCTGTATAAACTAAGACATATTATCAACCACACACAGAATAAAACACAAAAAATAAAAGTTAAACTTGGAAAACCTAAGAAACTCTTTTATGTTCATGACCAATTTGAAAACATAGCAAGACTTTCTGAAAGTGCCTCCATTATTCGTGTATTTGCTTTTTTTTTTTTGCTGACAGGGAAACACAGAAGATTTCCAATTATGAACATATGCATTGTTTTTAATGAGTAAAAGTGGAAAAAGTATAAAGGCCAGTATTGCATCTGAGTTCCACGAGGACTCCTAAATGCAGAAAGGAGGCCCATTATGAGGCCAACTATGTGAGAGCTCCCTAAAAGAACAAAGATTCTCGTGATAGAACTCTTGTTGTCAGTGAGGGATGAGAAAATGAAATAGACCCACATACAAGGAAAGACACCTGAGTGCAAAAAACACAGGTTTTGGTGTAGAAGAGATAGAGGTTTGAATCTATGCTCTCTGTTGCTTTCTACCAGAAAGACTTAGTGAAAGTAACTGAAAACCAGACCCTGGTTTCTTCATCTGTATAACAGCACCCATTCCTTGGTTGTGATGCGAATTAAATGAGATATATCACGTAGAACACCTAGCAGAATCCATGGAAAATGAGGGTCATTCAACAAGTGTATACTCCCTTTCTGTCCTACCCACAGATGTAATCAGTTTAAGACAGCTGAGGTATAATCTTATTGGAAAGAAAAAGATTTCCACCGGCAGAAAAGGTTTTAGAGAAAAAGGAGGATTTTAATGGACCTCTAGGACAGGAAAAAAATTGGAACATAGTAAAGGTGTTTGGAGAAAGTAAAAAATTGAAGCAGTTAGAAAAAGGTGTTTGAAGGAGTAAAAGGTTTACATGAAATTACAAGTAAAAGGAAAAGTGCAAAAAATTATGTCCTGAAATTCACATAATTGGAAAGATGAGTCTGGTGGAAGGTGGAAGGAAGGTCTTCTGTGAAAATGTGATTATACACAAAAGAAGTAAAAATGTAAGTTGAGGCCTGGATTGTGAATTCCAAGTTGAGCGAGTAGGGACATCATGGGAAGTCAATGAAAAGTCCAAAAGAAACCACTTCTCTAGAGGTAAATGATGATATTCTTATCAAACTCGATTATTAATATTATAACACTAAAGCCCTTCCTATTGGAAATGTAAGTTTCTTTCAATCATTACAAATAAAAACTTAACCTTCATTCAAGTTTAAATTGAGCTTTTACTTTTTAAAGAGCATCACTCTATTTTACTCAAATAAATTATATTGTGGTTTTAAGAAATGGCCAACAAGGTGAGGAAGAACCTCTCCAACTATTGTATGCAGAATTTGGACCAGGCATGAACTAGAAATGCATAGTATAAGTCTAATACTGCATAAAATAAGCATGGCTTGGGAAGCAGAGCAGATCACTAACTAAAAACACTATAATGGATTTGTAATGGCTCTCTGTGGGATTCTTCAGACACAATAAAAACTCTTTATAATGACAATAAATTGCATATATTATACTTATTACTCAGTAAGAACATATTTTATTTACCTGCAACATTTTTGATGGAAAGTGATGCAGTCTAAAAAGGGCCTCCAGACATGCAATTTTATTTATTTTCCTTTCTGCTTAAAATTTTACCCTATTTAAGGTAGTAAGAGTCTTTCTGGTTTTGGTGTGTGGAACATCTATTATCATCCCATAGCCCATCTGTTTTAAAGATGATTTAACTAGCCTGATTTCTTTTCTTTCTTTCTTTTTTTTTGTATTCAGAGCAATGTAAGACCAAAGTGCCTCAGGGTCTACCCAAGCCTGGAATGTTACTCATTTTTGAATAGCTCAGATAAAATTTACTTTCACTGAATAACATGAAAGCATATTGAAAGCTCAGTTAAGATGAACAACTGCAACATATAAATGCTATATAATTAATAATATTAATTCAGCTTTCTTGCATTAATGCAAAATGTCCTGGGCTGTTTGGTTTTATTGAAGGAGGGAGACAAGAAAAAAAATCTCATCGTTTTATGTAAGACTAATATTACTCACATTTCAATTCTGATTGACCTTGGCAATGCAACAAAATCAATAATAAATCCATCACAGATTTTTTTGGCTATTTTTTACTCTGATTTTAAAATCCTGGATCACTGTTAAATTTAGTCTAATATCAAGAATAGTTTGGATTTTATAGTGCTTTCCCTTCTAAATCATTTTTTAGATTTATTTTATACATAACAAAATAGGTCTGAAAAGAAATTACTGTTAGAGTTGATGGTGGAGAAACCATTGTAATGCAAGAGGAAGTGGCTTCCCAAAGAACTCTTTCTGGTAAGTAGAGGACCAGGTAGTTTCCAGAACACTCAGTCCAGTCTGGAACTTGATGTTCTAAGGCATGCTCTAACACCTCTAACTTAGCCGAACCCCAATCATGTCTTCACAAGTTAAAAAGGAAGTATAAATCTTAATGAAATCTAGAGAAGACCCATAAAGATTAATTAAGTCTTATAAAAATAAGATCTAGGAAGAAATATTAATAAAAATGAGATTTTTTTTCAAATTGGGGTGTGTGTTGAGATAAGGGAATGACTTGACAGTTCTTGAACTGCTAAACTAAAAGAGATACCTGAGAAAAAAGTCCTTGAATGAATGCACGGGTAAGCAGATACAGAAAGAATAGTTAACATTTTAAGAAAAAAATGAATAAGAAAACAGAATAAAAACATTGGTATTTGGTTAGAACAAGAAGCTGTGATTTAATGTGAGAAGATTTGAATGTGTATTTTGATTCAGGTGTTAAATCTTACTGAAATACAGATTTTGGCAAAGAGAAGAATGTGTGTTCCTTGCAGAAGAAGTCGAGAAGGACTAAGATCATCTCAAAAAGAAGTAGCATCACTCATGGGGGCAGAAAGAAGGCATCATACGGGATGGGAAAAACAGAGATTATACCAACTTCCTCTATTATATAACAATAGCAACAGCATCTACAACAATTTATGGACTGATTACTGTATGCCAGGCCATGTTCTGTATTAACTCTTACTCCTCAAGACAACTCTGGCAAAACCTAGCTGCAGAATTTAAGTAACTTGGTCAAGGTCATGGTTAGTCAGTGGCAAAACTAAGATCTGAACCTCTGCTGTCGGGATCTAGAGCTCACACTATTACTATTTCCTGGCTCTCAATGTTATTATTATTTTTATTTTTGCTTATACAATTGGTTATAATTCTGTGCCCTTAGAATTTGTGTTAGAGTATGAATGGCACCTGGAATCCATATGGTATATTTGCAAGTCTAAAAAAATGGGGGGGAGGGGGGCTGGGAAGACAGAAGACATATCAGAATCTCCAGAAAGTTGAAGAGAGGTGTGTCATTTAAAAAGGCCTGCTCAGCGTGTTCAGTGTTATAGTTTAAACATCATACATTACTTACAGAAAATAAATTACTTTAAGATTTTTAAAAATTTGTTTATTTGAGAGACAGCAGAGCGAGCGAGAAATCGCGAGTGGGGGGTAGTAGCAGAGGGAGAGGAAGAAGGAAGCTTCCTATTGAGCAGGGAGCCCTATGCGGGGCTTAACCCCAGGACCCTGGGATCATGACCTGAGCTGAAGGCAGTCACTTAACTGACTGAGCCACCCAGGCACCCTGAAAGTAAATTGCTTTAGAAGGTAAAGACTGACTTCATTTGTTTCCTGGAACATAGGTGAAAAAGTTGGAGAAGCTCTTTAAATGTTCAACCCAGACTCTGGGCACACTGAATGGATTAGAAGTCACGAAAACAAACCTGGTCATCTCACTATTTTCCTTACAAAACAAAAAACAAACAAACAAACCAACAACAACCTATTTCCCCTTATTTATAGTATGAAGTTTTAACTACTCATAATAGGAAGTTTAAACTACTTAGCCTAGTATTTAAAAAGTCTTGGCAGTTTTGCTCCAACCACCTCATCCTCATTTCCTATGACCTATGACCCTCCCCACAAGACATGTGTTCAACAATCACAAACATTCCATAGACCAGCGTGCTACCTTTGTCAAAAACGTGCTTTTGAAATCTTATTTGTTGTGGAGCCTACTTAGCTCAAATGTCAACTACTCTCTAAATATTTCCATGACTCCTCTAAGTAAAGCTTTTCCTACTCCTTTGAATAGCTATACATGTATTATATTTAAATATATATATTTCTCTACACATATTTATCATGTTATACTCTAATTATCTCCTTCAGTATATCAATACAATCATTGAACAAATATTTGCTGAATAACTATTCTGTACCAGGCACACTCTAAGCTCCCTAAACCAAGGACTATTTGTCATTTTGTCATGTTTTTGAGAGAGGGTTGGTGGGAGTGGGAGTGGTATTTTCTATTGCTTTGCTCACTGCCCAACACATAGTAGCCATTAATTAAATATTTGTTGAATTGAACCACCCACGAGAAGTTCAGTGAACATCACGGTCAACAAATAATCATTAAGAAATAACCGATCTTATATTTTCTTAGGGAGAAATAATTGGATGTAGAAGAATATATATGTAAAACAGCAGACCTTTAAATTTGGCAGGGCCTCAGATCTGGGACTTTTATAATGTTAATTAGAAAGGGAGTAATGAGGAAAGACACCATTTTGCAGCTTTTAATTTCTTCCTTCAAGTTTTAAGTGGATTTTAATCTCCTCCAGACCACCAAGTTAGGTTCTCAGGTTCTTAAAACTTCAAGGGCAATTTGAAGCTATCCAGTCCAAACCTTACATGTCACAGATGAGGAAACTGTATCCTAAGAGATTGGGAAAGCTTGGACAAGAATCCAAGTCTCTTCTCCCAATGTCTCCCCCTCAAGCATCTTGTTACCATATATATTTTCTCTCTTTCAACTTCTATTCTCTAGAAATTCAACAGAATACTGGTAACGAGCTGGTCAGCCAGTTGGGAGAATTGAAAGATTTGATGGTGGAGAAAATATTCCCTTCTTTTTATATCCCAAGATCTCTCGCAGATTTGGGATCTTTTGTAGTAAGAACATAAGTAGTGCTGAGAAATCTTTCTTTGACCAATAAGAGAAGGAGGAGGTTCAGATTAAACCTTTATTTTCCCTTTATTTCATAATTCTTCAACTTTATAGAAACTCAGATTTGTTCATTAGGATGTCATATATATATATATGTATATATATGTATGGACACATGTATACATACATGTACATATATATGTACACACACACGCCCGTTTCTTTTCATTATGAGAAACAAATATTTCCACTCCTTTTATCTGGAAAATTCCCTAAAACTTCCTTGTTTTATGGTTGGCTGTGATTAATTTATCAAATTCTCTTTTGATACAGTGCACACTGATCATGATTAATGTGTTTATCTGCTAAACATACGAAAAGAAAGTTAGTTTAAGCAAGCAAGTCACTGTGTCCTACTTATTAATAAATCATTTGTCCTTTAGAGTTTTTGCCTCCTGGGTTGTTTATATTTTGCAGTGAATTTGACATTCTTTCGTTCGGAAAAAAAAAAAAAATACTTCAGTTACTGCCAATTTTTAGTCGTTTTCAAAGGGGTTAAGGAGAAGTTCCTTTCTAAAGGAGAGATTATTACAAATGCACAGGGTGTGGAAAGAGGCTCCCTCACCGGATCATCGATGAGTCTTTGAAGCTCAAAACCAGAGGGAGAGTGGTTATAGATGCCTAGGTGTGAGAGAGGTCCTATGTTAAGTATCTGTATTTGAACTTAGCTAAATATCAGCTAAACAAAGAGCAGGGGCAGAGAAGAACAGAGCATCCCATGCATGCCCTGTAGGCTGCAAACTTACCACCCAGCCTCGACAGCACAACTTTTGTTGTGTGCGTTATATGAAGCTCACCCGCGATCTCATTTCTGAGACCACTGCCCTCCTCCAGGCATCTCCTCGCCTCTGTCATCTTACAGCATTTTTTAGTACTTGCTGAAAATAGACACAATTTCCTCCTTGAAACCAGCCCACTGCCTGGCACGGCTCCGTGAAAGAAATCGCTCTGTCATTCCAGCCTAAGGCAACTTGCAATTTCAAAAACAAATTCAGCTGCAACCGCTTTTAAACCGTCTGACTAGGTTACTTTTCTACCTTACGTCACTCAGGTTTCCAGAAAATCTACTCAAAATGCCTAATGAGGCAATAAATTTCTTTACTGACTGTTCAGAACGTGGAAACAAATTGGAGTGACTCACTCAGGCCTTTTCTTAACCCTCTTATTCAGCAAAACAGTTTATTTTACTGAAAGAATAGGGGGGGAAAAGAGCTGACAATTTAGAAATAAACTAAGTAGGTCCACCCTCTTTTGTGCCTCTGGGACATTCAGGACTATCCTTTTCATGAGTATATGTTACAGCTTAATTGAGAGTGTAAAAGAGGAAAATCTTGGCTTATTTCTCATCCTTGTGAAAATAACTCCCATGCTTGCCTTTTCGCTTATTAGGAATTATTACTCCAACTCATTTTTGATGAAGGGTTTTGTTTTGTTGCCGTTGGTTTTATGTCTTGTTTTGCTTTGCTTTAAGATGCAACGGTCCTCTGCTAGTAATTATCCACAGGTAGAAGTTTACTTACTTGGGAGATAATCATGAAAGCAAGTCTCGCTTATGATGCTTTATAAAGGACAGAAAATAACAGAGAGGGGAAAGGACCTGAAAGTTTACGTTTCTTTCTAATTTGCTTACGTTTCTTTCTAATTTGCTTAAACATGTTTGAATTATTTGCATTGGAAATATTTGCTTAAAAAATATTTGAATTATTTGCATTCCCTGAGTATATTCCAGATAATAAGAGGTAAAGGTGTTGAAAAACTACTTTGGGGGATTAAAAGCATAATAGCTACATGCAGAAAAATTCTGTTTATATGTACATAATGGATATAGATCCTGAAAGCAGTATATTTACAATTAAAAAGTGAATGTAGAGTAAATTTAGCCCAGACTCTTCAATTTACAGATATTGAATGAAAAAAGTGGGGAAGTAAAGAGATTTAATGAATATCCCTGGAGAGGTGGCACACCACACCGTATCTGGAACCCCCTTCTCCTAAACCCTGAGTGTTCTTTCAGCATTGCATTCTTACCTTAACTTTTCACTGCTGAGCCCAAAAATGCCATAGAGTGTTCATTTTTTTTTGTCATTCACTCATTCATAAAAAATAAATCTTAATGGCAGGCGTGGGGGAGCAGGAAAAGATCATCTCTTCCCTAAAAAGTTGGGAGTCAGCTGTTTAGTTTCTCTTTAAAAATAGTGACCTTCCCCATAGTTAAAAATAGTGTTTCATGTTCCCCTTTTCTCTTCTTTTTAATTTCAAATCTTCTAAACCGCATGCTGAAAGGTCAGAATATTAACATGAATATGAGTATGGGAAGGAAGTGGAAATAAGCTACTGCATCATAATTTCTCGATGCTAGAAGTCAGTACATAACCTTGGTTTATGAAATCTTTTCTGGAGTTCTTGGAATTCCACAAGAGGGAGGATAAGAGAAGAGAGTACAGATTGTTTACAATGGGAAGTAATGGGATACCTAGTCCTTTAGTTTGAGTTTTCAAAGGAATGGGACCTTTGTTTTTACCTTTATCTAAGAAATTGGGACTTACGGGGGCACCTGGGTGGCTCAGATGGTTAAGCGTCTGTCTTCGGCTCAGGTCATGATCTCAGGGTCCTGGGATTGAGTCCCACATCGGGCTCCCTGCTCCTTGGGAGCCTGCTTCTCCCTCTGCCTCTCTCTCTCTCTCTGTCTCTCATGAATAAATAAATAAAATCTTTAAAAAAAAATTGGGACTTACGTATATAGACTAACATTTATCATAGAAATAAACCTGTTAGAGCTAAAGGGGACCTTAGCTATTACTTAACCTTAACCTTCACATCATATAGATAATGCCTACAAAAGTGGTTTATTAAGTGGCACATAGCATTGTCATAGTAGAGAAAGAGCTAGGTGTCTTACTACCATCTTGTGTTTTTCCCTCAACATGCAGCCTCTTACTGCATGAGTAGACCTACACATCCTTACACAGATCATCTGAGGTGTTAAAAATAAATGTACAAATGAACTAACTCTACCCAAGTACTTTATCGACAAAATGACTTTTCTAAGCAGCACTGAAGTTACAGAAAAAAAGGTTAGCGCTCACCATAATGTGTTAATACTGCCCCGTAAATGCCATCATGTTACTGGAAACCATCGCCATGATCCTAAATCATTTATGCTCAGAATTATAAGCATAGGGGTGCCTGGGTGGCTCAGTTGGTTAGGCAACTGCCTTCGGCTCAGGTCATGATCCCAGGGTCCCGGAATCGAGCCCCACATCGGGCTCCCTGCTCTGTGGGAGAGCCTGCTTCTCCCTCTGCCTGCTCCCCCTGCTTGTGCTCTCTCTCTCTCTTTCTCTCTCTCTCTGTCAAATAAATAAAATCTTTTAAAAAAATTACAAGCATAAACCTGAAAACAATTTTTTACTAACAAGCGAAAATATTCCAGCATTCATTCTGGTGGAAGACTTCAAAATCCAAGTCAAACGCAACTACAATTGAGTAAATCATATGAAAAATATGATTATTCCTGAAAAGAAATAGACTTGGCTTTTAATAATTCAACTGGAAAAGGAAGTTTTAAAGTACATTTCTTACTATATCAGTTTTCCATAAAAAAGAGTCATCAGGATGAACTTTATTTAGAATTCTGAACTCATTTCTGTATACTCCTAATTCTCAGAAGCAGTGTAGAGATGTGAATGAGCTGAAAACACAAATTCTTGAGAAGCTACACAAAATTCTGATAGGTGTGTACTCAAGAAACTTCCATATTTCTTTCTTAACTTCAGTACTGCTCAGGAATATCTTGAATCAATAAAACAGATGATTGTTTAAATTTAATGGGAGGATAAAGGCCTCAAGATTCTCTTTCCTCAAAAGGGAACCTCCTGGGCCAGAGGATGACAGATTTGTTCATTTGTTTTTAATATAAAGGGCAAGCAGCTAACATAAGGTTGAGATTCAGATGTGGCTCTTTTTAGAAGTTTTCACTAAGTAGCTTTTGTGCCTTTAAATAAGATACTTCACCTTTTTGAGCAACTCTTTGCCTATTTATATATATTAAGGTGTTTTGAACTTGATAATACCTAATTCACCTTTTAAATACTCGGATTCTAAAACATTTTACCTGGAAAAAAATGGCACGTATGCGCTATACATTGTACGGTCTACTTAATGCCATTTTAAAATTACTTCATTGATGTTGGAACTAGAATGACTTTTACCTGGCAATCCAAATCCAAAATCTACTTTTCCATTTCTTGTCCAACAGTTTCTCCCTGTACTCAAGAAAATAAATAAATAAATAGATAAATAAATAAATTAATAGCAATTGATCAAGATACAGAATATCAATAAGAATTTAAGGATTTTTTTGATATAATGAACAAGTTAACAAATACACAAGAATGTTTTTTAATGAACTAATGTTATCTTAATTTATTTTATATTTTAAAAATTATGGCATTCTCTGGTACCTAATCTACTTGAGACATGATCTAGGATTTAAACTAAATTTATGCTTATTACTTATCTAACAGCAATGTCATAAACATTTCTTGGTATTTATGTCAGGTCTTCTTCTCTTAGAACTGTCTTCACTATCCACAGGGTTGGCTATCCCAGGGAGCTCGGTGAGACTACCTCTTCTAATCATAGCTGACTTGACATAGCTGGAAATTGACCCAGGCTGGTTTATTTAAACTTTCTCCTAGAAATTTAGAAATAGGGCTGAAAATATTTTTTTAGTTTAGTCCAGGTCTTTGGAAGTAGATATAAATTAATGACTGGAGTGACCCTCTTCCACCTTCTCTCAGGATTGCATTTAACAGCCCAGCACAGGAAAAACAATGAGATAGGTACATAGAGGGAAGAAGAGATGGAAGACAGAAATTATTTCAGTGGGCATTAAAGATCCAGTTCCAGTCTCTCCTAAAGAACAAGTCCCTTTCTTGCTCTTAGATTGCATGACACAGTGGCGCATGGGTGGGTCAGTCAGTTAAGCATCTGCCTTCAGCTCAGGTCATGATCCTGGGGTCCTGGGATGGAGCCCTACGTTGGGCTCCCTGCTCAGTGGGGACCCTGCTTCTCCCTCTGCCCCTCTGCCCTGCTGTGCTCTCTCTTTCACTCTATCTCAAATAAATAAATAAGATCTTTAAAAAAAATAGATTGCATGACACAATCCAGCAG
This sequence comes from Mirounga leonina, assembly GCF_011800145.1. Taxonomy (NCBI): domain Eukaryota; kingdom Metazoa; phylum Chordata; class Mammalia; order Carnivora; family Phocidae; genus Mirounga; species Mirounga leonina. Next base: position 797,302 of record NW_023270431.1, read on the forward strand.
ATATTTCATAAATATATTTTTGGTTTAAACCAGCTCAAGTTAACTTTTGGTACCTGTGAGCAAAGCCTACTAAGTAAGTGTGGGATATTTTAGTAGTTTTGTTAAAATCATTCATATAGACTTCAAAAATTAAGAACTCTCAGAATCACCAATGTGAAGAAGTAAGCTGGCACTGAAAGCATGATCTATATGGATTATAAAATTATGCTCATGAAGATATAGTACAAACCAAGCTCTGTTAAATAGAAATACTATCTAAGTAATAATTTATCTAAGTAATGCTTAAAGTAAATTTTAAAAATATTTTATCATATTTTGTATCACTAGACAATTTTTATAGCCTTACTTTAAACCCAGTTCAATTTTAGTGTTTATTATGTTAAAAAGGAGATTAATTTGCATGTTACATTTTACCTCATACTATCTTCTAGAATAAAGGACTTTCTACTTTCAGCCCTTTGGTAAACATAGTAAGTTTCACTGCCTACTTTTTAAAGCAATGTTTAAATTAGCTTACCTACCCTTTACATCACATCTTGTTTTTTAAGAGCTCTGTGAAGCAATGAAAAGAGTATAATGGAGCCATAGATCAAGGCACCTCATTCATTAACTTTTAAAATATCACCTCATTTATTTAGTCTTCCTCTGGAGTTTCTCTTTTGATAAGCAGCAATTTTATTAAATATCCTTTTAAGTGAATGAGAAAGAATGACATACTTTGCTCCAATACATATAAAGGCCGTATTCTTACATCTAAATTTTCTTTAGCCAGGAACATTGCAGGGTAATCACTACATCTGTTTTTTGTATATATAAGGAGTGGGAGGAATACTACTGGCTTTTAAATTTACAGCACACCAAATAGCTAATACAGATTTTGGCCATGTGGGAAAACTTTGATGAAATTACCCTGTCTAGGGGAACAAAAAGGGTGAAATCATTGGATTAATGGCAGGCCAAAATATTTGAAAGGTGAAAGCATGCTTCAAGAAGTCTGCAGGAAGAGAACCCAGTAACCAAATGCAATTCATTAAAAGTAACAGTACATGTTTTCCTATAACTGGTATCGGTTTGAGGCTTCAACCAAAAGTCAGAAACATTACATCCTTTAAATGAAAGAAGAACTGTCACAGCAGGCAAGTCACTGCCTTGCAAATACAGTTTCGTTTGTAATGAAAACATAAACGCACCCTGAGAGAATGTTTGAGGAAGCAGCCTCTGAAAAAGAGTAGTATACAGGGGGCGCCTGGGTGGCTTGGTCAGTTAAGCGTCTGCCTTTGGCTCAAGTCATGGTCTCAGGGGCCTGGGATCGAGCCCCACTCATAGGGCTCCTGGCTCGTCGGGGAGCCTGCTTCTCCCCTTTCCTCCGCCCCTCCCCCACTTGGGCTCACTTTCTCTCTCAAATAAATGAATACAATCTTTATAAAAAAGTAGTATACAAATCTTTAGACTTTTAGACATAATCTTTCTGGTAAATAGCCAATTCACAACGATGGGGAAATCAATTGACTATAGGATTTATGAGAAGAGTCAAAAAAAAAAAACCTGTTATCACATGTAATGAAACATCATAGATTCTAAATTAATCCAATGATCACTCCTTTTATGATCTTATTCAGTAGTAGGAAAAGCATGGGGAAATGAAATACAGAATCAGAAATCCAGCCCTATTCACCCCCAAAAGTTCTTACATAATTATTTTCCTTTCCCATTAGCCACTGGGTCATGTTTTTGTTTTTGTTTTCAAATTAAAATACTATAAAGTTTCCAGTACATAACTTTTCAGAAGTATACATACAAAAATGGTATTTTGGGACAAATCAGCTCCAAATTTTCAAAACAATCACCTTTTCTCTTTGCTAAAAAGTCCCCATTTCCTCTTAACAGGACAGAGAAGAGCTTTTGCCTATCAAAATACTTTTCACAGCTGGATAAAACCTTTTTCAAGTTCTCTACACTCTCTTTTTCAGCTCACGCAGGAATAATGAACTATTCAGCCAAAAGGGAGAAAAATCTGCCTGTTTTACCCACATTCTGAGATGCTTTTGGAAGCACAGTTAACTTGCCCACTTTTGCATATGGGCAGTTTGCTTTATAAAAATTAGGCACAGCATTTTTATAGTTTGATATATATTTGATTAGAGAGTAATGACTTGGAGATATTTGTGTACAACTGGGCCTCTGTTAGAAACATCTCAGAGAGGCACATTCTCGTGGGATAAAGTTCACATACAAACCAGTATCTAAACACGTTTCTCCCCATGGCCAACTCCGCTCTAGTCCAGAAGGACCACACTGAGAATCTCAAGAAGGTTAATGAATTTCTTTCCACAACTTGCCAAGATATAGAAAAAATTGTGTCTAAGATGGAATTTATTTTCTTGACTCACTCTTTCATATCAAACATAAAAACAAAGAACGGTAATTTTAGATGTTCATTTTCAATGCAAAATTTTAAAAAGCTGATACTTCATGTAAATCATATTGAAATAAATTCTAATTGGGGGAAAAACAGACAAAAATCCAGTAATTATTTCTTCCCCTCAAGCAGTGACTCTCAAACTCGACTAGATTGAAATTACCTGGGGAGCATTAAAACAATACTATACCTTAGGTCCTACCAGCAAATCTTTATATTTGATTGGTTTTTGCTGGCCTTGTTATTAGGGTTTTAAAAAATCTCCCCAGGTGATTCTTGTGTGCGGCCAATGGTTAAAAACTTCTAGAATACAGATTAGTGCTAGGTTGTGTTAATTATTTTTAAAAAATTGAGAATTTTTATTGAAAATAAATAAGACCAAGGGTATTTGATACCAACACAAGGTAACTGACATGCTCATAATTAAAATCAGAGAAAATATGTTAAAAAATATTAGGCAGAATCAGATTTGAATATTCAATCTTTATAAATCCTTTATAGATATAATATGGAATAAAGTATGTAGTAAGACCACATATACATGGGTGAGCAAACCTAAATTTCAGAACCATGCCTACACTTAAGTTACTAATTCTCCTTGTCTACCTCTGGAAGATCATGGAGGAACATCTCATGTTTACTTTTGACAATTTTCTCACATATTATCTTTTTTCAAAGAGCAAACTTGAATTCTATGGAGTCAACTAAAATATACTTTCCAGAATCATAAGATGAGAAATGGCATGTGAGATGCTCAGATTGTTATCTTTCTTCCTAAAATGAATGCCTACTTTATTATATTTCAGAAACGAAATGAGGAAGTTAATATACCTGGATTCTGAAAGAAGTTTAGTCAGAATTAGGAACCACCAGAATAGTATTCATGTTACAGGATAAAAAAAAAATATTTTATTGTATCCAAATGAATCTAAGCAGATACTCCTATACATATATGAAATTTATATATATAATTATTCATTATAACCAAGTGGTAGCGAAAGACTTTAAGCACCCAAGTGTTTAGCAATAGAAGACTAGTTCTTCCCACACAATGAACATTCTGTGCCAGGAAAAAAAATTATATATATTACAAATTATAAAGATTATATGTATACACACACAATCTATGTACTACGTGGAGAGAGCTCCAGGATAATTACACCATTTCTTTTAAGATACAGAAAAATAAGTATATTTTGCTACCTCTGTAAAAAGAAAAAAAACTGAGAAGACAATATATAGAGTCATATTTACTTTTATTTATATTACAAAATGTTGGAAGTCTATAAAGTAAAAACAAAAATGGCAGAAGAATTTCTCAGTCTATATTTTTATACAGCTTTGATTTTGAAAAATGTAAATGTATTGTTATAAAAATAAATTAAAATTCACAAATAAAATAATGTGAATGCTCATGCTGATATTTGGGGGGTTTTATTCTACATACTCATGGGATAGCATTAAAAAGGGTTCAGTCCATAAAAATCAAGACTAAATATTTTAAATGATAGAGGAGAGTTTTAATAAATTATCTTTGATGACAAGAAAATACCATGAAAACTTAGAATAAGATATTATAATAGTAATATTTGTGACCCAGAGGTGCCTGGGTGGCTCAGTTGGTTAAGCCTCTGATTCTTGGTTTTGGCTCAGGTCATGATCTCAGGGTCTTAACATTGAGCCCCATGCTAAGCTCTGTGCTCATCATGGAGTCTACTTGGGATTCTTTCCCCCTCCCTCACACTTCTCTGCTCCTCCCCCTGCTTGCTCTCTCTCCCTCTCTCAAATTAAATAAATAAAATCTTTAAAAAAAGAAATATTTGTGATCTAAAAAGGATATTTATGATATCTTTTCAAGTTAAAAATAAAAAAGCTAGGTTAAAAGATACAAAAGATATGATCTTCTTTGTGTCAATAGTAAAGGTACATACAGAGTGATAAATAGTTGCAAGTTTACTAAAATCTCATCAGTAGTTTATCTTGGGATGTGGCAATAATAGATTGAGTTTGATGTTCATTTGCTTAGAGATCCTGGTTCTGCCTACCACATCCCTGGTGAGTGTTCTAAATGCTGAATGTAACACTGAACATCCATCCCTCTTCCTCCAGTAACCGGAATGTTCCATCACTTCCTAGCTCTCCTCACTTGGACTCTGGAAAAGCCTCAGGCTATAAGGGCACTACAGGGAGAACTTCAGGAAACAGATGTGAGATGCATTTAAGGTTTAGAGGAAAACCTAGATTATTCCTCCACAGTGTATTCCTCTTACAAAAATGAAGGTCATCTTGGACATACCGTCACAAGAGCTAGGTTGGAGACTCTGGGATGAAAGCAAGACTAACTTGAATTAGCAGTTAAACACTGAAGACACAATGCTCATGATGGATGAAACAGTAGGAGCCAGGGGGACTGACCAGGGGACTTATGCCCTCTTGTTCCTTTTCTCGTCTTGGACAGCCCAGCCACCATGATTGCTATGACACAAGATGAGTCTTGAGAACCATGTGTGAACTGGGCCTTCAGAAAAGGATTTCACAGCAGCGGAGATACTAGCTGCCACATCAGTTGTGGCAACGAGGTGGGTACATTAGGTTTTGGCTTGGCGTTCTCCTGGCCAAAAAAAGTGTTACTCAGACAAGCAGTTGACCCCCAGTCTCCTTCCAAAGCCAACTCTAACTCTGACTCAGGAGGTAGGAAAGTCAAATAAATGAAGTAGTCATCAGGTTAACTTTTCTGACCAAAGGCTAATTAGGGAGAGTCAGAGGCTAAATAATAGTATGGCGGAAAATGTCCTACAAGACCCAAAAGTTATTTATCAAGGGCTCTTCAATAAATATTAAGCTTTCAATACAACTTTTTGATTGCATCGCCTTAAAGACCAATCAATTCAAAAGTGAAAAGCTTTCAAATCTTTGTCTGCATTGCAGGGCAAAGTCAAATCTAAGATGTATACAGATACTCTGAGAAATTGCTCAAAGAGATTTAACTATAAAACAATGAAACTGAATTTCTTTTTAGTTACAAAATGGCTCTGAGACAAATTCTTTAAAAGGAGTTGAAATAGCAGCAGCGTCACTCAAATGAGGGTATTGTATCCTGAGGTAAATGAAGGACAGCATTCATTCGGTGTGTAAGGATTAGAGAAGTAGTTGGCCTCATTAATTGTGGTTCTCAAACTCTTGCGCAGCAGAGTTATCTGAAGAGCTTGTTAAAACACAGATGATTGAGTTCCCCTTGCAGATCTTCTATTTCAGTAAATATGAGGTGGGTTCCAATAATTTGTTTCTCTGTAAGTTTCCCTAGATGATGCTGATCTGTTGTCCTGGGGACACATTTTGAGAACCGGTGCTTTAGAATGGTATTATTTTGTAATCTATAGTTATTTTCTTAAAGAATTTTGCAGCTCTATAGGAATTATTTAAATTTGCTGTATTCACTTTGATCATCTCCTCAAGTCATGTTAATAATTTGCCTTTCTTATTCCAATGGCCAAGCTGCAATCAAGGTGTTCTATATGTTTTCAGTTGCAAAAATTTATATTTGTGTTTTACAATCATCAGTGAGCTCCAGACTATCATATGTGTGCATTTTTGAAGCAGCGCCTCTCCAACTGGCCCATTAGATGTAGTCTGGGGGTCCACGCGGTTCTGACTTGTAGAAACAGTGGTTTATACGCTAGAAACCTGTTCTAAGGTACAGCAAGGGCACAGATTAATCTAACAGAGAAAAATCACATGAATATCCTCCCTCATATGTCTGTAAATTATCATTTTACTAAGTAGAGCCAGTAGAAAGTGGCACTTAAGGGTGTGCTTTCCAAGGATTTCATGCCAAGGCACATAGAGAAACTTAAACTCATTTAGGACCCTCTGGTGGAAGCAGAGGAAGCTGCTGATGGCCTGGCCATAGAAGCTAGCTGCCTTGCCTTGCCCGGACCACTGGGGGGCAGAGCAATGTGCTCAGTGTCAGAGTATACTCTTATCTGTGGACTTCAGCAGGTTGGGAAGCTCTCATTGGGGTAAACTTTGTTCCGGAATTACCTAAAAAGGATGCCGTATCTAGGCTTTTAAAAAAGGGATGGCTTTTGCAGAACTGACCTATCACAATGCCCGAGGGAGGACAATTTTTGGGAATCCCTTCAGATTTTACTGTTCCCCCAGATTCTGTCCTTAAAAAGAAGTGGGGGATAGATAGCTTCTTGTACCACGGGTCCGCCTCTGCACCCATCAATAGTAAGCCTGAGGCATGGACAAGGGTGTCGCCTATTCCTCAGATGTGTTAAGAAAGAAAATAAAAATTGCAAAATATTAACCTAGTTACTGGTGTCCAAAAGTGACTATTTCCAAATTGCTCAGTGAGCAGTGTGCTCAGAAATAACTTTATTAAGCTCTCTTCTAACTAACATGGTTTGGGAATTGGGCTACGTAGGATAGTGTATATTCTCACATATGAATATTCCAAAGTACAAATACATATAGCAGTGAAATGTGAAGTCTGCAAATAAAATAGACCTAATTCAAAGGAGTAATGTAATTTTTCTTTGACGATTTAGGAGGAACTCCAGGATTTTACAGGGCCTCAAGCTAATATTTAACAAGTACTAACTATATACCAAAAACCAGTCTCAGAGGTTTGCATGTCTTAACAAGCTTATTCCACTCAACAACCCTATGAAAGACATACTTTTATGTTCGCCATTTCACAAATGAAGACAGAGACACAAACAAAACAAAAATACATGGGAGGTACAGTGAGGTGATGTAACTCACCCAGAGTCACACAGCCAGTGGCAGACCTGGGATCCAGATCTAAGTATTAAGTAGGTTTCCAGTCATTTTTAAAAGACAGCCAAACAGACAGAGGCAGCTAATGAGAACATGCTGATTTTGGCTAGCTGAACATAATATAAATAAATAAATAAATAAATAAATAAATAAATAAATAAATAAATA
>NW_023270431.1:804683-815718 GCF_011800145.1 Mirounga leonina
ATAAATAAATAAATAAATAAATAAATAAATAAATAAATAAATAAATAAAAAATAAAAAAATGCTGATTTTGGCTAGCTGAATGTAATAAAAAATAATTAAAAATAATTAAAAAAATAAAAGCATTTCTTATCCTCCATATCCACAAAGAGCATTTAAGATGCTAGGGACGGTTACTCAAATTATGGACTACAACGAAGTGTGGTACAGACACTAAAAATTAAGTGGTACATCTTACACTGATGGAAAGATGTCCATGAACTGACTGTGGGGGGAAAAAAACAACCACAGGTTAAGAGCCATTATATAAATATTTTCGGAAGATATATTCATACAGATATATTTTAATAAAGAAATATGAGAGTTACATTAATAACAGACACATCAGATAGTAGTACCATGCTGGATTTTTACTTTCTGTCCTATCTTTCAAGGTGTTTCGTAAGAGATATATGAGTTATTTTATAGTTAGGATATAAATTTTTTTTTAAAGAAAAGGTGCTCTAGTCAAAGGTATATAATAATAACAGCTAACATTTATTGAGCACTTATTATGTGCCAGGCAATGATCATAGAGTTTTTCATAGGGAGTCTCATTTAATCTACATTTAAGAAAATTAAAAAAAAAAAGTTGAGGTAAGTATATAAGAGATAAGTATATAAGTATTAGCATTCCCATTTTACAGATGAATAAACTGAGGAAACTCAGTTGCATTTATATTTGAAATCCTGATGATTCCTAAGAGTTCAACAAAAAGAAAAAATAGTGTGGACAAAAGAAGTCTAGAGGCCAAAAACGGAAAAGTGTTTCCTAGAAACTAGAAAACTAATTTGGCTATGTTATTAGCATTCAAACAAATGATGTGTTCATTACAGATGATTAGTATTTACTTTGTTTAGGTCCAGAAGTTTAGGAAATACATCCAATCCCATGTTCTCTGATTTCTTTCCTCGATCCACTATATTTTCTTATGTAATAGAAATAAATTAAGTTTCATTTATGCAAGGGGGTTTATCAATGCAAATTTGTCACTGACAGGCTGATAAACAAAATCTCTCTCTTGCTCTCTCTTGTGATGAATTTTCTCCTTTCCTTTGCCCATTAAGGCTCAGTGGGAAGCTTTACTGTAATTGTAGGATAACTGCAATGCTTAAATACATTCGAGCTCTTTGAGTTCTGATAACAAACAAATAAAATGCTGAAATTCTTCTTACTACCCTCCTACAATAACAATTCAATCTAAAAGAAATATACAACTCCAAAGTCATCTTTTCTATTTTTTTTTTCCTCCATTAAGATTTGGCTGGCCTCACTGAGGTTTATCCCCCTTCTTTCTCTTCCCATCCTCATGGCTTGGGTGAGTTGGTAATACAGAACAGAGACACTAGAATGACCCACACTATTCACAGCAGGTACGTGATGGACAGCTGGGCCCACATTCAAAAGCATCCCAGCTTCTCCCCCCTCAAACTTTTGCTGAAGCTCTCATTTAAATATGAATCTTTAAAAATAATAGCCAGTATCTTTAGCACCGCTATAGGTAATAGCACTCAAAAGTACAAATTTCATAAAATGTTTTCCAGTTTTTTTTAAATGCACGTAAGTACTGTAGATACTGGGAAGGTGCTCGGTAAGGCTGGCTTTGGTGGGATACAATTGTTTCAAACACTTGCCTCTTACTTCACTCTTTAATGAACATCTCTGGAATAAGTAATTACTGTGGGAACACATCTTTAGAGCTATTCTCAAAGAGCAAAATTGGCAGAGGTTGGTTTTATAAAGTTCACAAAATGAATGGTTCCTTATTGCTATAAACAAAGGGATTTTTAACAACCAGCTTTAAAATACCCAGCGAATTACTGATAAGTGAATCAGTGAATAAAGATAAGTCTTTAATTGACAAGAAAATGAAGGATTAGGCTAATAGCGTATTAGAGCAATATGCCATGAATTCAAACTTAGGCCTTCTTCCCTATTTGGACTAAGTAATTATAAGAGCTTTTCTTTTTCTTTTTCTTTTTCTTTCTTTTTCTTTTAACAGAAAGACTATTTCTTCTGCAACATTTCTGCTTAACATCTCCTAACATGTGTGCTATTGGTATTAAATCTTAGCATGAATCCTGTGTATTTGAGGTGACATAGTGTGATTTTGTGAAGTTGCCTTTTGAAACCTGCAGGTTCTTTACAAAATATACTTTTCTACTAAATACATCTGGGTAAAATAATTGTACTTTTAACTAAGAAAATATTTCGTATATGTACTTTAAATTTTTGATGTCATGATTAAAATATTTAAAAAGAATAAGTCTATTTCCTATCTTAAACCAAGATAAGAAAAACCTAGGTACCAATATCAAAATTATGAATAAATAATATGAACTTTAAGAAAACCAATGGAAGATTTATGTTCAACTTCAGAAATGAGTATATATATATATATATATTTTTTTTTTTTTCCTAGAGAATAAGCCAATTGAACGAATCCATAAACTCTGATTATAATTTGAGAGTTGACAATGCATTCTTCTTTAGGTAGTATTCTTTCTTGTTACTACAGAAAAACAGAGAATAGTGTTCTTCAAAGCCTTGAGTTTTCCTATGTACTTGTATTCCCTGGTCTGCCAAAGATCACCAAATATTTTTCATCAGGCTTCTCATTTTAAAATGTATCTCTTTGGTAAAGAGATCTCTAAGATGTTCCCAGGAAATAAAGAGTATGATGCTTTCTTTAAGGAGGGAAGACCCAAAAATACAGAAATCCAAAGGAAAGACCCATAAGCAGACCTGGTGTGGGGCATTAATAGTGACAGGAAATTGATAGTAAGCCTTGGTTTAATCTATTTGCTTCCTGAAAGTGAAAGTACAATAAAAAAAAAAAAAATCCTGGAGATTTTGCCTTTAGAACTTGGAGCAAAACCTACCATTTTGATTATGCATTCCAAATGGTAGTGATGTAAAAGCATCATGAACATCTTCCTTATGTCACACCACATCTCTATGTCCTAATTTAATCCATAATGTTTTTACCATCTCTGAATGGAAAATAAGTAATTTACAAATACAGGTAATTTTAATCTCAGGGACTTTATTAAGTACTCTCTACTTTCTCTTTCCCATATTGAATGAATTAATTAAATACAATGGGTTATTATTTAGGTTCTGAGCATTCAATTGCCCTGGTAGTGAGGTATTCGCCCTACACCATCAAGCAATTGTCTGGATACCAGTTTGGTGTCCCTCAGTTCAACTCAATTCTGACACTATCTGAAGATAGCATTAGATTCTACAGGTAAAGGGCTCAGTCCCATAAGACTGCCCACCACTTCAGATGCCAGGCACAAGCCCAAGTTTTTACCTGTCAGAAGATCAACTGGCTATAATTCAGAGATTCCAGTGAGCCCCTCTTTGGGTTTGATTAATTTGCTGGAGTGGCTCACAGAACTCAGGAAATCTGTTTATTCACTGGTTGGTCAGTTTATTATAAAGTATATTAAAGGATATGAGTCAACAGCCAGATGAAGAGATACACAGAACAAGGTATGTAGGAAGGGGTGAGGAGCTTCCATGCCCTCTCCCAGACACACCATTCTCCCTGCATTTCTATGTGGCCACCAACCTGGAAGCTCTCTGAACTCTATCCTTTTGGGTTTTTATAGAGACTTCGTTACACAGGCATGACTGATGAAATCATTGACCATTGGTGTTTGACTCAATCTCTAGCCCTTCTTTCCTCCCTGGAAAACAGAGGGTGGGACAGAAAGTCCTCAATCCTCTATTCTTTTTTTTAAATCTTTTTTTTTTTTTTTAAGATTTCATTTATTTATTTATTTGACAGAGAGAGACACAGTGAGAGAGGGAACACAAGCAGGGGGAGTGAGAGAGAGAGAAACAGGCTTCTCGCCAAGCAGAGAGCCCAATGCGGGGCTTGATCCCAGGATGCTGGGATCATGACCTGAGCCAAAGGCAGACGCTTAAAGGCTGAGCCACCCAGGTGCCCCCCAATCCTCTATTCTTGGTTGGTCCCCCTGGCAAACAGCCCTCATCCTTAGGTGCTTTCCAAAAGTCACCTCATTGACATAAACTGAACTGTGGTGGAAGGGAGTTTGTTACGAATAACAAGAGATCCATTTAATCTTCATGGCTCTGAAGCAATTTCAGGAACTGAGAACAATAGACTAAATATTATGACAAGAGATGCTCACATTGCACTCATAAGAAATACATATCTGAATGACAAAATATGTATTTCTTATAAATCACAATGTCACAAATATAAACCCTATGTTACTACTGTTTTCTAATTTTTTGTCCTTGTTCTCTGAGTACTCTAAATCTTTTACTATTTTAAAAAATGTCATCTAAATATTGTGTATTACTTTTTCTGAGCTTTATTGAGATGTAATTGACATAAAACATTGTATAAGTTTAAGGTATATAATGTAATAAATTGATATATATACATAAATAATTATTATAATGAGATTAACACATCAATCATCTCACATGGTTATCATTTTTTTTCTTTGTGGTGAGAACTTTTAAGATTTACTCTCTTACTCTGATTAGTGTACTGTACACTTGGAAGTTGCTAAGAGAGTAAATCTTAAATCAATACCATTGACTATGGTCACCATACTGCATATTAGATCCCTAGAACTTACTCGTCTTATAACTGGAAATTTGTACCCTTTGATCTCTTTCACCTATTTCCCTACTCCTCCACCCTTGGCAACAACCAATTTACTCTCTGTTTCTATGACTTTGGGTTTTTTGATTCCACATAAATGTGAAATCATTCAGTATCTTTGTCTATTTAACTTAGTGTAATACCCTCAAGTTCCATCCATGTTGTCACAGAGGGCAGGATTTCCTTCTTTTCTATGACTGAATAATATATATACATTCTCTTAATCCATTTATCTCTCAATGGACACTTAGTTTGTTTCCATGTCTTGGTTATTGTAAATAACATTGCAATGAACATAGGAGTGCAGATATCTCTTTGAGATAGTAATTTCAGTTCCCTCAGAAGTAGGGTTGCTGGGTCATATAGTAGTTCTATTTTAATTTTTTGAGAAAATTCCACACTGTTTTCCATAGTGGTTGTACCAATTTACATTCCCACCAGCAGTGCAGGAGGGTTCCCTTTTTTTCTCTGCATTCTTCCCAACAATTGTTATCTCTTGTCTTTTTGGCAACAGTCATTCTAATAGGTTTGAAGGAATAGCTCTTCGGGTTTTGATTTGTATTTCCCTGATGATTAATGATGTTGAGCACCTTTTTATGTCCCTGTTGGTCATTTGTATATCTTATTTGGAAAAATATCTATTCAGGTCCTTTGTTCATTTTTAAATCAGATTATTTGGGGCTCTTGCTTTGGAGATGTATGAGTTCCTTACATATTTTGAATATTCACCCCTCATTAGATACATGATTTATAAGTATTTTCTCCCATTCCATAGCTTGATTTTTCATTTTGCTATTCTGTAGCTTTTTTGTTTGACATAGTCCTACTTATTTATTTCTGCTTTTGTTGCTTGTACTTTTGGTGTCATAATTAAAAAAATGTCAAGAAGATTTTTCCTTATGTTTTCTTCTAGGAATTTTACTGTTTCAGGTCTTACATTTAAGTCTTTGATCCATTTTGAGTTAATTTTTGTGAGTTGTGTAATATAAGAGTCCAATTTCCTCCTTTTGCATGTGGATATCCAGAATTCCCAACACAATTTATTGAAGAGATTATCCTTTTCCCATTAAATATTCTTAGTTCTCTCATCAATTAGTAACTGTATATGCATGAATTTATTTCTAGACTCTCAATTCTCTTCCATTGATCTGTGTAGGTTTTTATGCCAATAACATACTGTTTTGATTATTATAACTTTGTAGTGTAGTTGTTTGAAATCAAGAAGTGTGATGCCTCCTCCTTTGCTCTTTTTCTTCTCAAGATTGCTTTGGCTATTCAGGGGCTTTGGTGGTGCTGTACTAATTTTACACAGCATTACAATTTGTTGAGAGTTTTTATCATGAAAGGATGCTGTATTTTGTCACATACTTTTTCTGCATCTACTGAGACGATCATATGATTCTTATCTATCATTTGTTAAAGTGGTGTATCATACTGATTGATTTGCAGGTGTTGAAACATCCTTGTAACCTTGGAATAAATCCCACTTGATCATAGTGTATAATTATTCCAATGTACTTTTGAATCAGATTTGCTGATACTGTGTGAGAATTTTCACATCTCTATTCATCATGTAGTTTCCTCTTCTTATAGTGTCCTTTTCTGGCTTTGATATTAGGGAGTGTTCCTTCATCTTCAGCTTTTTGGAAAAGTTTGAGAAAGCTTGCCATTAATTTTTCTTTAAATGTCTGTTAGAATTCGACAAGTGTAACCATCTGGTCCTGGGGTTTCTGTTGCTGGGAGGTTTTTTTAATTATTTTTTTATTATTGACTCAATCTCCTTACTCATTATTGGTCTGTTCAGAACTTCTATTTCTTCATGTTTCAGTCTTGGTAGGTTGTACATTTCTAGAAATTTATCCATTTTTTCTAGGTTATCCAATTTTTAGTATATGATTATTCATGGTAGCCTCTTATGATACTTTGGATTTTTGTGGTATCTCTTTTAATGTTTCTTCTTTCATTTATAATTTTATTTATTTGAATCTTCTTTTTTCTTCTTTAGTCTAGCTAAAGATTGATCAATATTATTTATCTTTTAAAAAACTCTTAGTTTTATTAATCTTTTTATAGTGTTTTCTTATTTTCTATTTCATTTATCTGCTCTAATTTTTATTATTTCTTTCATTTTGCTAATTTTGGGCTTAGTTGGTTCTCCTTTATCTAGTTCCTTGAAGTATAATGTTAGGTTGCTTATTTGAGATCTTTCTTTTTTCTTGATGTGTTTATAACTAAACTTACTTCCTAAAACTGCTTTTGCTACATCCCATAAGTGATTGTGGGTTATGCTCCCCTGCCTGGATGGCCTATAGGATATGTTACATGACCAGTGTGGCCTGTTAGCTGGGGTCCAAATCAGGCAAAACTGTCAACTGAGCACCCTGGCTGGAGGGTGCCATGAGCTGGGTTCTGCAGATGGGCAGAGCTGCTGGCTGAGATCTCTGCTCAGATGCCACTGCAAACAGGAACATGGTCTGCCAAGATCTGAGTACTGGTTGCATAAACTCTCAATTTCTATCTGATCCCCATTGGTCATGCTCCATATGTTCACCCAGTAATTCCATGACGAGGGTCCTGAGTGAGCCTCCCAAGAAGCGTTCTGTAATGCTGAGGAAGCTGGAGGCCCACCTTGGGCTCTCTTTTTCCCCCAGAAAACCCGTAGGGCCAGGGAGGCTCTATCAATTCTGCACTGTGCCAGCCCAGAGGAGGGGAGATACAGTCAAAGTGAAACTGCACCTCCTACCCTTCTAGTGCTGTTCCTCTCAGGCTCTGTTGTCTGGGGGAGTGCCTCAGCCTCACTTCTAGGGTCTGGGATTTTCACAATGGTGTCTTGTCTGTGGATAGCTGTTAGTTGGTATTGTGAGGTCCACTGAAGTTGGGAATGACTTATGAAACCATCTTGATGACCTGCATATTTTTTTTAAAACTGTAACATAGTAACTTTTTTCTAAGTTTTCTTTTCAAAGATAAGATTTTCGCTATTGTTAACGTTAAGAGATTTTAAGCTCTTATGAAACTGTTCCCAGACTAAGATAAATCATTTCTTGAACAACTACAATCGAGGTACCAACTAGACAGTGAGACATTCACTTATTTAAAAATGAAGCACTTATTCAATATATGTGAAGATTTACTTTAGTTTCCTTACACAGTCAATGGAAAAGGAAAAGAAAGGAAAGGGAAAGGAAGGGAAGGGAAGGGAAGGAGAAGAGAGGAGAAGAGAAGAGAAGAGAAGAGAAGAGAAGAAAAATAGTGAAGGAGAAGAAGGAAAAGCAAAAAAAAGTAACAGAGTATAGTTTTTAAGGGCTTACTGGGTTCCAACCCTGTGCTAATAAGCACTTGAGAAGTATTATCTCATTTATTCTCATTTATTACACACTGTAATTCCAGGAAGCAGGTATTATCTCCATTTTATGCATATGAAAACTGAGATCATGGGGCACCTGGGTGGTTCAGTTGTTTGAGAGGCCAACTCTTGATTTCAGCTCGGGTCTTGATCTCAGGGTTGTGAAACTGAGCCCTGCATTGGCCTCCATGCTAGGTATGGAGCATGCTTAAGATTCTCTCTCTCTCTCTCCTTTTGCCCTTCCCCCATCTCTAAAAAAAAAAAAAGAGGAAGAAAAAACTGAGTCATGAAATACCCAGAAAATTTCCGAGTTGTACAGCTAGTGGTAGGTGCACCCCTGTTTTTAAATGCAGGTTTATTTTATTCACCTAAGTGCTAGGTACTCTGCTAGGCAAAACCACATACTAACTTTTTACTTCAAGAAAGAACGCAAGAAGCATCTTATCAGATTTCACAGGATCACTCAGAAGTCAAGAAAGACCACAACGAACCATGAGAGATGATGGGCTCTGAAAAACAAACTGAGGGTTCTAGAGGGGAGGGGGGTGGGAGGATGGGTTAGCCTGGTGGTGGGTATTGAGGAGGGCACATTCTGCATGGAGCACTGGGTGTTATGCACAAACAATGAATCATGGAACACTACATCTAAAACTAATGATGCAATGTATGGGGATAATATAAGAATAAAAAAATTAAAAAAAAAAAAAAAGAAAAGAAAGACCACAACAAAGCACTTGGGTGTGACGTTTCACAATGGGATATGGAAATACTGTTGTCATCACTGCCAACCCAACAAGTAGGATTTTCAAGGGGAAGAAGGTGACACACAAAGACAGTTTTGCAGAGAGAAGAGTACTGTGTTCTTGACTTTGTCCATTTTCATAGAATAAAAGTAAACAGGAAATATCAGAATGTCTAAATGTAAAGCTCTTCTAATAACAATGGGAAAATATTTCTTCAAAACATTCATTTATCTTAAGAAAGATGTAATACCCTTATTGTTGTTATAGCCAGATGGTGTCCTGGCTCCAGCTAGTATTTATATCGTATTCCTTATGAAATTTTAGACATCATATTTATTGTAATGTCTTGTCATTTTTCTGTAGCACAATTTAAAATGCACTCTAAAATGAGCATGTAACTTACTATTTCATTTACAATTGACCTTTTTCATTTAAAATAATTTCAAAAGCAAAAGGAAACTTTTATAATATACAAATTATATATAATAATTTAGAAGAACTGGGTAGCATAACCTGTCAAGAAAAAAAGCAATAAAATGTTCTAAAACCTAGACAATATTCCTAATCTATTTATAAATCATGAAGGGGTTTGATCTTAGCATACTACTTTCTTGTAACCAAAGGCACTGGGGATACAACTTTCAACTGACTCCTAATCCTAATAAGATCGTCTCTTTATGAAGCCCACATTCTGATAGGGAGAAATCAACAAAAGTAAACAAGGTAACAACAGATGGAAATAAGCACAATGGAGAAAAATAAAATGGTGAAAAATTAAGGGAGTTAGGGAGTGGAGGTGTTATTACTGCCATGCAAGGAGTTCAGGAATCGCCTCTCTAATGAGCTGACATCTGAGCAGAGACCTAAATGAAATGAAAGAGAAGAGCCTTCCACATCCTGTTGTAGGAATATGCTTGGTCTGTTTGAGGAAAAGCAAAGGATGACTGTGTAGCTTCAAATTGTGAGTGATGGGTGAATAGCAAGGGATAAGGTTAGAGATATTGTTCAGGACAATATGTGTGGGAACTTAGAGGCCACTGTGAAACTTTGACTTTTACTACTCTGACATGGGAAGCTGTTGGACTATGTAAGCAGAGGAATGACATAAGCAGATTTACATTTGTAGAGCATCATTCTGGAAGCTATTTTGCAAATAAGTTCTAAAATATGAAGAAAGAAAAGGAGAGATCTTCTAATAGGCTGCTGTGCTATCCCTGGTAAGCAAGGACAGTCACATGCTCAGTGGTGGTGGTGAAAGTTCCAAGTAACCAGAATTTGGATGTACATTGAGTGTAATCCCAAGATAATACTCTGTTGAATTGGAGGTAGAATGTAGGAGAAGGTGAACCGTCAGAATGACCCCAAAGATTTGGGGCTGAATAGTTGGAAGCAAGAGGAAGATTGCGGGAGGACTGGATTTGAGGGTGAAAGTAAGTTTAATTTTGTACACTACAAGTTTGATCTTCTATTACAGATCTAAGTGCAGAGGTTGAAAAAGTATATTGGATATATTGGCTATAAAGTTGGATATTTAAGAGTCTTGAGTTCTGGATTCCAATATGTAAATATATTATTTGGAAGTCATGAAATAACCTATCATATTTAAAACCATATTTAAAGCCAAGAGCCTGGATGAGTTCATTAAAAATTAGGCAGATTGAGGAGGAGGTTTCTAGGGATCAAGCTCTGAGATACTTCAGCTTTATTAAGAAGCCAGGTGTTAAGTATTGTGAAAGGTTAAAAATAGCAGCAAATTTTTTATATTCCTCCCAATAAGTGATGGGTATATTTCCTTTCCCTTTAAATTTGTGCCTGTTTTGACCAATAAGGTACATAGCAGGAGTGACACAATGCCATTTCTAGGCCTAGGCTGCAAAGTGCTGGCAGCTTTTGTCTTGATCTCTCGGAGCCTGAACCTCCAAGAATGAAGTCCAATTACCCTGGTGGAGAGACCACTTGGAGAGGAACCTTGCTTAGCTCAGTCTTTCAACTATTCTCACAGAGGCATCAGGTATGAGTGAAGTCACCTAGAAAACTTGCAGACCAGATCAGCTACTAGCTGAATGGCATCAAGTGACCCCAGTCAATTCCACATGTTGTACAAAAATCTCCCTAGCCCAAAGTCCAAGTGCAAAAAGTTGTGAGATATAATAAAGTTTTGGATAGTATCTTAGGAAACAGGAACAAAGAGGAAACAGAAAAAAAAGAAAGAAAAAGAAAGAAAGAAAGAAAGAAAGAAAGAAAGAAAGAAAGAAAGAAA
>NW_023270431.1:815728-855504 GCF_011800145.1 Mirounga leonina
AAAGAAAGAAAGAAAGAAAGAAAGAAAGAAAGAAAGAAAGAAAGAAAGAAAGAAAGAAAGAGAAAAGGAGGGACCAGTAAGATAAAAGAAAAGTGAGATAGATGACTCCTAAAAGTCAAGTGAAAAGAGAATTCAAGAATGAGGAAGTGATTGTATCAGATACTGCTTGAGTAGGATGAATACTGAGAACTGACTGTTGTGTTTAGTAATGTTGGGGCCACCGGTGACTCTGACAAGAGAGCTATTTCAGTAGAATGTTGGAGACAAAATCCTGCTTGGAAGGGATTCAAGAAAGAATGGGTAGAAAAGAAATTGGAGGCAGAGAGCATGGAAAATATTTGAATAGTCTTGTTTAAAGGAGACCAGTGAAATGCTGTGGTTAGAAGGCTTTGAGGGCCCAGAGAAGTTATTTTTTTAAGATCAGATAAATTATAGTCCTCTGCTCTTGTGAATGATCCACCAGGGAGGGGAAAATTAAGGAAGAAGCAGAGATGGGACAATTGGGGAAGTATTGTCCTTTATTTCATGAGATGAACAGATCTAGCATACAAGTGTAGGGGTGCTCTTATGTAAGAGCACAAACTTTGTCCAATACCGCATGACAAAAGGTCAAAAGCAGAGCCCAGTGATTTCAACAGTATAGTGGTAGGTTCATATTTCTTTTTGAAGGTGATTGTCCTGGCACAAGACTAGAGCCATAGATCATTGGGTTAAAATAATTTGGTTCTAGGCATTTGTAGGAATGCAGTATTTAAAAAAGATGATATGACAAAGAAATAGAAAGGATTCTTTAATAAATTGTGAAACTACTTAGCGAAATGGTAATATTCTGTTGAGTCCTACCACTCGCAATCTTTACTAAAATAAATTCTAAGTGCACTTAAAAGTTAATAGCTTAAAATCAGATTATATATATATATTTATATATATATTTTAAAGGTCAACCTAACAGAGAATTGAATCTTTACCAGATCTCTTGATGGAGACAATTTTCATAAGTTATAAGTAATACAGTGTAAATTTAAAAAGCAGAGTACAAAATGCTATATTTACTATGAATATACCCACTCAGCCTGCAATTGTTCAAATACAGAATTTCCAATAACTGGATTTCTTTAGCATTCATGACTGCCTGTCCCTAATTTTCTGGTTCACAAATCTATGAAATGTTTGAACCAAACGAGATTTACTCTCCTCAAAATTACCCTTATCCAGGAACTGCTTTTTTTCTCTCTGATCTCTGAAACAGAGATGGGGGGATTATGCAGATCATCCTAAACTTGAGGTCTAGATAGAAGAAGAGAAGAAGAAGGGAGAGGAGACCCATTCCCCAAAAATATCTCACCCACAAGACAAAAGGCACTGATCCTTTGCACTTTGGGGTCTATGCACATCACCCCAACCCTACTCTTCCTAAATATGTGAGGTTTTGTCATTAAAAAGGATGTCTTTCATACAGTCATCACTGCCTAAAGGAAAAAGACAAGAAGTGAATACATAAAACATATTTGTTTTGGACTGGTAGGATTATGGCTAAAGTTTCTATTTTTATACTTTCCCTACTATTGTGATATCCTTTAAACATTTAAAAATCCAATATAAAAAATTGAGAATCATTTAATTAATACAAAGTTCTCGAGATTGCACACATTAATGATTATAGCTCCAAGTTAAATTTTACTCTCCCCAGTGTGTTTATTCCTACTATACATTTCTGTATTAGTGTTTCATTTACATTTTGATTGTCATTGATTTTGATTTACCTGGAGTCAGATCAAGATTGAATCCTGGTTCTATTACACATTAATTGTGTGTACTCATCTGGTAAAATGGAAATAACTCTTCCAACAAACTTGGGAGGATAAAATGAGATAATGTAATGGAAGTGTTTTATGAAGTGTAAAGCACCATGAAATATGTCCTTCGGTTATTTTTATACTAAAATATTAGCCAAGAGAAAGTTATAGTCCAAGTCCATTTATAGTCCAAGTCTATTAACCTTTTTTAAAAGCAAGACCTAATTTGAGACTCTCATCCCAAAGGCAAATGTAAGAATGAGAAATGATTAGAGTGAAATCAAGCATATTTAAAATTTAAATTTTGCAATAAAATTTGTTATAGAATAATTAAAATTAGTGAGACCCCAGAGCTTTCCAAAAGAAGAAGAAAAGGTAGTATCTTATTTATAGAGGAATGATACAGAAGTGAAATATATATATATATATATAGCAACTGCTATTTCCAAATTACCTTAATCTCTAATAAACAAAAGCCAAATATTTTATTGGCTAAATTTAAAAAACTACTACCTTCAAAATAATTTCAAATGCTTATGTATATGTATAACTGTGCATAATTTTAAGGTATCGTCATCTAATATTTGAGTTATTAGATCTTAATATTTAATATTTAAAATATAATACTCAATATACAATGAAACTGTAAGAATTGGGAAATAAGTAAATCACCTAGTTCCACCAATGTAACTTAAATATCATTGATTATTATGATTAACTTCCTCTCCATTTTGTATATACACATGCACAAACATATGTTAACATGGTAACCATAATGAACATACAATTTTGTATGTTGTATTTTCACTATCAACTCTTTTACATGTTGTTACACCTATTAAGTTTTTTCCTTTAAGCACAGTATAAAGAATTTCTCTCCCAAAATGTGGAACTATTGAATAACACTTAACAGAATTTCCTTTTCTAGAAGAGCTGTGAAAATAGATAAATTTCCTAAGGAAAAATGACAGTGTGATTTGGCACTCAGACACATTAACATGCCCACCACAATGTATGCCAATTTTAAGATGCTTTTATTTAGGAGTGCAAATCTGTCCTCAGTTTTACCAATTTTTTTTTTTTTTTACCAATCCCACATACTATATATTGAAGAATGCTAGGGTTTATACTTAGAAAGTATGATATAAATCTAGATTAAAGCCAATATTTTGGCAGCAGTAAATTTGTGTCAACATGAAGATCCAATAAGAAGAATAAATCAAGACCCAGCAACATTGACCATTATCCATAGTACATCAACTATGTATATATGACCCTGGAGAAAAGAAGCAGAATCAAAACACTTTTCTGGAAAAAGCAGAATCATGAGATTATAGACTCAATAGACATCGTGACAAAAGAGAGAATCTCTTCTTATTATGAGCAAATTAGATTCTAAAAAGATATTCTTAATTCCATTTAACAACCCCAAATTAAAACTGTAAGACCGAGGTCTTCTCTAGTACACAGGGAGGAAAGTTTGCTTTGTCAAACAACTGAAAATAGAATAGTTTCATACCTGTGAAGGGAAATAAAGCACAAGACAGAATAATAGACTTTGAGTATGTGTAATTTGGGAAGAAAAGGCATAACAGCTTTATGGTATCAAATTTGCATGCTAACCGTCAGTTTAATCAGGGGTCAGCAAAGGATGACCTGTGGGCCAGGGCCAGTCTAGTCTAAAGCCTATTTTCATCTGTTGAAGGGCATCTCAGCTCCTTCCACAGTTTGGCTATTGTGGACATTGCTGCTATGAACATTGGGGTGCACATACTCCTTCTTTTCACTACGTCTGTATCTTTGGGGTAAATACCTAGTAGTGCAATTTCTGGGTCATAGGGTAGCTCTATTCTTAACATCTTGAGAAACCTCCATACTGTTTTCCAGAGTGACTGCACCAGCTTGCATTCCCACCAACAGTGTAAGATGGTTCCCCTTTCTCCACATCCTCACCAACATTTGTTGTTTACTGTTTTGTTAATTTTTGCCATTCCAACTGGTATAAGATGGTATCTCATTGTGGTTTTGATTTGTATTTCCCTGATGGCTAGTGATGTTGAGCATTTTTTCATGTGTCTGTTAGCCATTTGTGTGTCTTTTTTAGAGAAGTACCTGTTCATGTCTTCTGCCCATTTTTTGACTGAGTTATTAGAGATGGATAAAGAAGATGTGGTACATATACACAGTGGAATATTATTCAGCCATCAGAAATGATGAATACCCACCATTTGCAACAACATGGATGGAACTGGAGGGGATTATGTTAAGTGAAGTAAGCCAAGCAGAGAAAGACAATTATCATATGGTTTCATTCATATGTGGAACATAAGCAATAGCACAGAGGACCATAAGGGAAGGGAGGGAAATCCAAAGGGGGAGAAATCAGAGAGGAAGATGAACCATGAGAGACTATGGACCCTGAGAAACAATCTGGGGGTTTCAGAGGGGAGGAAGGTGGGGGCAGAGGGTAACAGGGTAATGGGTATTGAGGAGGTTACGTGCCATGATGAGCACTGAGTGTTATACGCAACTAATGAATCATTGAACACTACCTCAAAAACTAATGATGTACTATACAGTGGCTAACTGAACATAATAAAAAAAATAAAACCTATTTTCAGTAAATAAAGTTTTATTTGAACAGAGCCATGTCACCTGTAGTTGCTTTCGCTATACAGTGGTGTCCCACAAAGCTTAAAATACTTACTATCTGACCTTTTGCAGAAAAAGTTGACAGACCCCTGAACTATAGTCAAAGCATCATGATATACACACAAATCATCTTCACCACCACCCCTGAGAGTGCCAACACTGCAAGCTTTCTTTTGACTATCTCCATCATAATCTTAAAGATAAAGCGAAGATTTGTGCATGCATGTGTCTGTGGTGTGTTCCTCCCGATCACCATATGAGGTAAATATTATTTCCCCTTTCTTCCACCATAGAAACTGAGCCGCTGAGGGTTAAGTAATTTGCCAAAGGTAACACAGTTGGTAAATGGCAGAGCCAAACTTCAAACTAGCTTCAGAGTCTATGTTCTTGATCCCTATCCTATATTGCATATTATTCTCCTTTTACACAAAAGAAAAAATGAGGCTCAAGGAAATTATATATGTTATTCAGTACCAAGTGCCATTAAGTACCAAGTAGGAAAGCTAGACTTCAACCCCAAAGCCAACACACCTTCCATTTTCCACATAATTATCCCACTATATTATACCTAAGGAGATAAAGAATTGGAAAGGTTTAAGGGAAAAATAATAATCATGTTAGGGTTGGAAAAATATCCCTATGAGAAAAGATCATTTGGTCCCAAGAAACAAATGATGTGGTTTATATTAAAATAGTAGGCAAGAGTGACATGGCCTCTGTAACTAAGAATGCAATGAATAGAATACAACAATTTTTAAAAACATAGCCTTTAATTTAACATAAGGCAAATATACAATCTAATGAGTACCTCTGAGACTATAGATAGGATTATGCCTAGAATACAATGGTGACAAATCAGCAAACAAAAACAAAGCACAAATTAGATTTTATAGAAGTAATGTAGAAGGAAGGATTGGAATTATAATATTTACCTATGAAAAGACAGGCAAAATGATAAGATTTTTGGTAAAAAGAACGTAAGTGACACAATTGTGTGAATAAATTACAGTTTACCCAGTGACAGGATTTATATGGTGCCTTCCTAATACAGAAGATCAAAATGTCCCAGAGGTAAGATGCAGTAGCGATAGAGGTTTTCACACATGTAAATATCTATTAAAGTCCAAATTATGCTAAAAGAGAATTCACTTTTGCTTGCCTTTGTTACACAGGATAGCATTTATACAACCAACATTCACTATATGTCAGGCCTTGCCTTTAATTTACTTGTAGACACACATACCTTAGCCATTAGGAAAAACACTGCATAATAGTCAGAGGAAAGATTTATATGACCTCATGGCAAAATTTTGCACAGATTACTAAACAACTAAATCAGTAGTTGAATAAAAAAATGCTACTCAGTGGAGATGGAATTGCCTTAGCCCACAGTCTTGGCTAATTCTGTGCCAGGCTCTATTTCAAGCACTTTTACAGATATTTACTCATTTCGTTCTCATTAATATTTATGTATGCATATTGCATTTTACATTCTGATGCTTGACCATTGTAACTATGTCCACTCTGGCCACCATAGACAAGAAACTACCCACTGGTTACAAATGCACTGAGTTTCTAAATTCAAGGGATGAAACAACTTTGGGATCTATCATAAGGTTTTAGCAACCTTCTTAATACTAAAGGGGATCAGGGGTGGGATTTTTTTCACCAGTTGAATATGGATACAATATAACATGCATACTGTCAGACAAATAGTCTAATAGATAAGTCCCTGTGCTAAAAGTTAGGACCTTGAATGCTGTATCATCCATTGAATCACAGAATTACATCACATCTAAGTGAACACATACCGTACAGGAACAATTTAACATTTTATTAATGGCCAATTTGATTGGTTCCATAGTTAATCTTATGGGTTGTGCAGAAATACAGCTGGGGAATATGAACCTATAATCTATGCTAAAAAACAACTCCCAGTTTGGAGTGGCTTAACACAATAAAGATTTAGTTCTTGCTCATGTCATAGTGAGCAAGTGGTTTTCCTCCACTTTTTATAAGACAGAGCTCCTTCCTTCCATCTTGCAACTCCGCTATTTGAAATCCTTTGCTTACTGCTTTGCAGATGACAGAGATCATTGAAAATTTACCTTGTTTCACTTAACTCCCTCAGTTTGGAAGTGACAATCATCCCCTGGATTAATGTAAGGCTTTTGTCATATGACTCCAACCTTACTACAGGGGATGCTAGAAAATGTTGGAGAGCACGTGCGATATTTGATTAATATTAATGATCTCTTCCAGAAGACGTGAATGACTATGGGCAAGATAATTTAAGGAGCGCATGCTAAATTCAAGACCCGAACTCAGGCCTTCTAGCTATCAGTTCAACGTTCCCTCCAGATAATATGTGGGGTTAACAAACTAATGTCTCCAAAGCCTTTGAAATTAGCAAAGGAGCAATTATTTCTCATTATAAAAGCTTGCATTTTTTTTGTGATTTCTTAAAGGAAAAAATAAAGTTTCTTCAGCCAATACAGAAACATATAGCCTTAATTAGCTTTCTAGGGAGGTTAACAAAACCAGCCTATATTTCACTGTGTCCCATTATTCAGAAGCTCTATTCCAAAAGCTGTTGTACTAATGTTCTTGTTGAAAAAATTTTATCAAAGGCAAAATCCAGACTATACCTTTTTTTGATATTCCATCCTCTCCAAGTGAGAGTTTAGAGCTGAGAATCTCGTGTGGGTAGGATGGACTGATGCTGAGCTACGAAGTACAAAGATTTCTCAGAGGTATTTGAAAAAAGGCTTCTGAAGCTTTCTAGGCTAAGATGTTTGATTTTTAAGATCCTTTCTTTAAAACCTGGATGAAGGAATAAATCCCATTGTGTTTTGGTGGCTGTCTGCTTCCTTGCAAGCATTCTTGGCCTTAGTCGTTGGTATCAGAAGCCAGAGAAACAATTTAGTCTACTGGACATTTTAAGGAACTGTGGTTATCCAAAATCTGGGTTCTAGTGAAATCCTGAGTTGATCCCATGACTTGGCCAAACCTTTCCTTTTTTTTTTTTTTAAGAGTAAAGCTTTTTATGTTACTCCAACCAAGAAATAAAAGAAGACAGGAAGATAGTGAGCTGTTGCTTTTCCATTCACTATACTAGTATGTTGGGAGAATCTTTCTGCCTTTAGAAAACCCAGGATCTGCATCCTGTTATTAATCCAGCCAGGAAAATAAATGGTAAGAGCACACCTGTGGTGAATAACATCCACAGCTATTCCATTTCCCCCAGTTAGTCACTAGTGCATTTTCTTTCTCTTGATGATCATAGCAACTCTTGAGCACAGTATGCAAGTAGTTTATGACACACTAGTAAAAATGTTGGTCATTACCTTCTTGTTTCTTTTCTCTCAAGACAAGGAAATTCAGTACAAACTGAGCCTTTCATGTTCAAGTTTATATTTCTCTATATGTGAAATGAAATAGTTATATCAATCTATCTTCTGATGGATATGCTAAAATCTATCATATGTGTTCATTTTCTAAATAAAATGTTTCCGTTTTTATTGAAAGAAGTACCATCACTTACTTTTACTAATCTGAGTTGATTCCACATCAATAACTTTAGGATGTGCTGCTAATGAGAACTTGAACTGATAAACCTTTTATTGCACTACATTGTACTTGTTTACTTGCCTTTCTATTTAACAAGACAGAATTTTAAAAAGACTGAATTTAAAGTCAAAGCCCATGTCTTATTCATCTTTGAATTTCTTGTTCCTAGAGTCCTAAGGTCTTAACAAGTATCTGGAAAATAAAACAAGAGGCCCTCAATATTCTTCAATGGGTTAATGTACAGACCAAGAGGTCTATAGAGAAAATAATATCTATTCACTTAGAAGTAGCAGTAAAATATTAAATAAACATGTTACCAGCTTAATTAGTTTTACTTCCTTCAAGACAAATTTAAAAGTTACAAGGTCAAAAATACTTACAAAATTGACATGATATCACACTAGAAATATAAATCCTGTAAATTCTAGGCTAGCCAAACTAAACTAAACTAAACTAATAGAATGTTCAAGGTGGAAAGAAACACTGAGAGCTTCTAGTTCTTTCCATTTGAGGAAAGTAAAACCTAGAAAGGAGAAGAATCCAAAAACAGAATATAAGTTCATGGCAAAATTTGGGCAGTCTGAACATGAAATCAGTGCTTTTTCCCCCTGTTCTATTTATTTAAATATAATGAAATATTTAAAGACTTTATTCACATGCATGCCAGATGTCATTAATTTTAATTTATGTCACCACATAAGGTATTAATAAACAACTCAACAAAAATATTTGAGGAGGCTGTTGATATTTAAATCTTGGAATGCAATATTTCAAGACTTCAATTTTAAAAAAAACTTGTATATATGAAATATTTGCATGTTAGAATTACTGAATTGGAAGACCCTTATTCAAGAGGTGATCTGCTCTTGGCTTCAGGGTAATAAATGTTAAATTCTCTTACATTTTTGAACAAATTTATTTCCAAATTCTAAATTCTGCAGATATTGTTTATGAACAGAATATTCATATATTAATTTCTCCATTTGATGCTGAGAATATTAAAGAACATAATGATAACGTTTTTAAGTTCATATGTCCAATTTTTGTACATGTGTCCTAAATTTATAACTGCAATACTTTTGGCACAACCCTAAACAGATGGTGGGGTATTTGGTGATGCCTCCAGGGGAAAATCATTATTATGTTAAGGCAGGGAATCATGAATGCAAAGAGAAATTTACATTTTCTATCACCAATAGCACTACTTTTGAGTTTGTTTTTATTTGTCTTATTGTCTTATTTTATTGTCTTTATTGTCCCACACAGAATTTTTAAAAATAAAATTTTAGGAGATCAAGGGACTTTGTTCAGGATGAAATAAATATTTGGACAATGTAAAAGAACTTATACCTGAGACTTTTCTCTAAGGACTAAAGACCACATTTCTCTTTTTTATAGCAAATAATATAGTTAAAACCTCAGGGTGTGCTTGCTTTTCCCATCTCAAATGAATAATATACATTACTTTTAACTAATATCCAGAGATATTATACTTGCAGATTATTTTCTAGGTAATAAAAGACTTGCAACCTAAGTAAATGGTCCCATTTAGACACAATCTATGATCATGTAATATTGAAATAAAGTCCTTTATAAAGTATATGGATTAAAATATTCCCTAAGCTCACTAGAATAGCTGCTTATTTTTAAATCAAATTGCTTTCCACAATATGCAGTTAAATATAAAAGGTTGTTACAGTTGTATAATTAAATATACTTTGTTATTGCTTTGGAAGCATATGGAGTGATTTTCATTTTGCCATCTGAGAATATAAGATGATCAATACTCAAAAACATAACATGAAACAGTTCAATATACAAATATCTCACTCTATGCGTCCTAATTGCAAAATCTTCTGAAATTATCTTTGAGTTGATACTTGTTCCAGTAAAAAAAAAATTACACTCTTCCACACAAAAGAATTATTTTCTAACTTGAGAAACGCACATTTTTCATGAAAGTCACTGGCTTGTCTCAAGGTTTAATTGAAACCAAATGAAGTCTAGTAAAACTAATCAAAACCAAACAAACCCTTGGGCTACATGATGGACTTACAGCTAGCAGGTTTCACCTCAAGTTACAGTTCTTCAAGACTTGGTTAGAGCACTCTGAAATCAAATTTAAAATGTTGCCATGCCATGTGAACTAGACATAAAATATTCTCCCAGGAGTTCCATGAATGGTTATATTATAAATGCAACCTTATGACCTACAGAATTACACTATGACTATCAAGAAAGGCAGAAAATGCTGAATAAATTCATAGAAAGTAATTGATGGTAAAGAATTAACCTAAGACATTAAAGCTTATCTCATGTGCTATATTTATATCACTCATTAAACAGAAATTTCAGGAAACCTCCCAAATGTCAATACATAATTTGCATAAATCATTCCACAGGAGCTGAAATCTCTAAAGTAATGCAGGGGAGAGATAGAAAGCAGTAAAAATTAGGGGGGAAAACAACGTAGGGATCCTGGGTGGAGTGCCAGATCTGAAGCTGAATAGTCATGTGATTTTCAACTTTTCACACCTGAGTTTTCTTGCTATAAAATGAGAGTAATAATTTCAGCTCTTAACATACACTTTTCTCCGATGTAGTCATGTCAGAATGATGCAAATGGAAGTTATTCTGAAAGTATAAAGCAGATATCAGCAAACATCTGGAAGGTACAGAATAGAAAAGATGATTGCTTGCAAATTACTACTTCACAAATAAGTATGCCTCTTTGCATTTGAAGCAATACAAAGACCTGATAGAGAAAAAGTGACTTCAGCTTTGCTATAGAAGAATACATGTATTTTGATGTGTCTTATTTCATATCAAACCATATGAAATTAATCATTTCTCTAAAGAATGCATGTCTTAAGTGAATACCTATTCAATGTTTCAGCAGGCAGAATACTAAGTGTTATGACCATATGCTGAATAGAATACAAATGCCATATATAAAAGTGATTTAAAATATTTGGTATTACAATACTGAATAGGTCCAAAGACCATCTTTTATTCTATGTACCTTGGCTCCTGCCAAGTCACTTTTAAAATTATGGGGTGTTAAAAAACAAATAGACATAAAATAGAACAGGACTGTCCTAAGGGAAAATTTCCTTTCAGACAGTTAGATAACCTTCATTTCTTACAGAGAAAAAGAGCAAAGAAATACAATTGGGACATATTGTTATTACCAATAATTTGGTGCTGTGCTTAAGTGAACTTTCAATTATATACTTTTGTTTATAATTTTAAACTGTTGACAATCTAAATAATTTGATAATATATCTGATCACTTTCTTATATTAGTAAGTTAGTATTTGGTAATCTAATTTTTAGTAACTTAGAATTTTGCCATTAGCCAATTTTTACTGTGTGTACCTTATGGCAAAACAGATTTTTAACAGTTACCTTTTAATTTCTAATGCCTTACATAAATTTAAAATTATTAAACAGTCTCCAATAATGTACCTGACAAACCCAATTGCATGTGCTTTTAAATCTTCTCTGCCATTATGGTAAGCATTAAGCAAGAGAAACAGAAAGCGAAAACCTCTAAATATTTACCTGGGAATAATAACATAAGACTTATTCATCCTTTTACATGTGTGCAGAATACTGACTTACTCAACAGCTTCATTTGATCTTAAGTTAGCAGATTTCACAAGTTAATGTCTTTTCTAAATTCATTATCATCAGTGGAACTAGACTTATTCTTCTAATGTGTATAGGGACAAAGGAAAATGGTAATGTACTCTACCTTCTTTACTCCAATGTCCACTTCTGTAGATGTGAAATTGCACAGAAACTGAAGAATACCTAGAACTTCTACTTCAACTGAAGATATACTAGTTAATTCAGACCAGTCTTTTAGTTGAGAACAAAAAATTGCTAGATAAAATATTAAAATTGGAGGGGGAGAGGAACCATGAGAGACTATGGACTCTGAGAAACAAACTGAGGGTTCTAGAGGGGAGGGGGGTGGGAGATGGGTTAGCCTGGTGATGGGTATTAAAGAGGGCACGTACTGAATGGAGCTCTGGGTGTTATACGCAAACAATGAATCATGGAACACTACATCAAAAACTAATGATGTAATGTATGGTGATTAACATAACATAATAAAATTTAAAAAAAGAATTAAAAAAAAGAAAGCTTCTTTAATGTATCGAGAAGTTATAAATTCATGAAGCATTACTGGGCTGAGATCCAGGGAAAGGACGGGAACTCATAAAACCAAACCCAGCATTCAAGTCTACTTTTGTACCGGAGTTACTTCAGCTACTTAGCAGCCTTGCAGAGATCAAAATACAAAACCTGGAGTGCAAGGTTCTAAAAAGTTTGGGCTATATTAGGCATAGAAGCACTCCCTATATCAAATAGCAACCCCAAAGGGCTGCTCCCTAGGAGTACAGGTGAACCAGAAAAAAAACAGCCATTAAAAATACCTACAGCTCAGCTGTACATTATCAAGAGCCCATAAAATGTTAAGTCTTGAAGTTGGATTAGGGAATCTAGGATTTCTTGCACCTCTAGACAGATAACAAAAGTAAACCAAAATTCTCCGTGTAGAAAGGTAATGATATACTGGGCTTTGAAAGTTTTCTACAATGTGTTTTTCAAATACAATGTGTACAAAGATAACGAGGTACCCCAAATTTGCAAAACCCAATGGAAACAGACCGATGGAGACTTTACATACTGGAATTACCAGACTCTGATTGTAAAATAACCATACTTATAATTTTCAAGAAGATAAAAGCCAGGCTGGAAAAATGCAACAGAGTATTCTCAAGTGATAACAAAATATTTGTAAAAGAGCTAAATAGAATGTATAGAACTGAAAAGCATAATAACCAAAATAAGAAACTTAATGGATTTAAGAACAAATTAGACCCAACTGAAGAAACCATTTGTGAACTGGAAGATAAGTAAGAAGAAACGATCAAGAATAAAGTACAGAGAAACAAAAAGATTAAATTTTTGGACTAAAGATATTATACTTAAGGAAACAATAAGAAAATGTAACATTTAATTGGAATTTCACAAAGAGAATGAGGCATAAACAATATTTGAAGACACCGTGGCTGAATCATTTCCAGAATTGAAAATGTCAGTGTACAAATTTAAAAATGGAATGAAACCCAAGCAGGATAAAAAGCAGACACATCATAGTAAAACTCAGAGAACCACAAAGAAGAAATCAGAGAGAGAGAGGGAGAACGAGAGAGAAAAGATAAATTACTTTCCAAGGATTAATGGCTGACTTCTTAACTGGAAGCCAGAAAACATTAAAATGTTTTTCTTTAATGTATTGAAATGAAAGAAGTTTCAACTGAAGATTTTATGTCTAATAAAAAATATTTTAAGAATGAAGGTGAAAGGGGTATTTCAAACAAAAACTAAGAGACTTTACCACCAACCACCTATATTCTGAATGATATATTTCAGTCATAAGGAAGATAATCCCAAATGAAAGTTCAGAGAGGCAAGGAGGGAAAAGGCACAAGGAAAAGTATGGACATGTGGATAACTTTTTTTATTTAAATTTTGTTAGTTAACATATAGTACAATAGTGGTTTCTGAAGTAGAATTCAGTGATTCCTCACTTACATACAACACCCAGTGCTAGTCACAACAAACGCCCTCTGTAATGCCCAGTGCCCATCTAGCCCATCCCCCACCCATCTCCCTCCATCAACCTTCAGTGTGTTCTCTATCCTTAAGGGTCACTTATGGTTTGTTTTCCTCTCTCCTTTTTTTTTTCTTTTCCCCTTCCCATATGTTCATCTGCTTTCTTTCTTAAATTTGGAAATGTGGATGATTCTAATTAAACACTGACCCCATAAAACAGTAACAAAGTTGTTATATAGTTTATGACCTCAAGAAGGCATCAAATGAGTTTGTAATTCGTATAACTGACAGGGCTCATCTGTGGAATATAGAATGAATTGTTATAAATCCATAAGCAAAAATCAGGCAACTTAATTTTGTGAAAAAGAGAGGGGACTTGAATAGGCATTTTAAAAACAGGATATCTAGATAGTTGCTAAGCATACTGAAAGCACACTTAACTTCACTAATAATGGAAAAATTTCTAATTAAAAACACAATGAGATACTACACACACCAACACAAAACGCTGGGTAGGATGTAAAGCAACAGGGTGTCTCACAGACAAATAGCTGGGTATTATTTAATAAAGAGGAAGAGCACTATGAATAGCATTCCACTCCTACTCCTAGGTAAATACCTCCCAAATTATATGCATATGTGGAGCAAGAATCTTCTGTAAGAATGCTTGTACCATTATTTTAAATATACAGAAACTAAAATATGCATGAATAGTATAATTAACATTCATTGTAGTACCTAACAGCCATGAGAATGAACTAACTATAGCTACCCACAGGAATATAGATGAATCTCATAAACATAACACTGAAGGAAATAAGCCAGGCACAAAAGAAACTTGAAAAACAGATAAAATTAACTTTTGGTGTTAGGAGTCAGGATAGTGGTTATTTACCACTGGGGATAGGGTGGAGACAGAGGTAATGACTGATGGGGACCTAGGAGATCTTCTGGGTTATGTCTTTTTCTCTGTTTTTGATTTTTTTTTTTTAAGATTTATTTATTTATTTGAGAGAGAGAGAGAGCTAGTGTGTTTGGTCCGGAGGGAGGGGGAGGAAGGGAGGGAGAGGGAGAAGCAGACTCTGCGCTGAACAGCGGAGCCCAATGCTAGCCCACTGCTGGACCCTGAGATCATGACCTGAGCCTAACCAAAAGTCCCACACTGAACCGACTGAGCCCCCCAGGTGCCCCTTTCTCTGGGTTTTTGGTCTGTTTGTTTATATAAGTGATGGTTACTAAGGTATGTTCATTTTATGATAATTTATTGATCTCTACATTAATGATAGGTTTTTCTGCATGTGTATTTTATTTCACTAGTCAGTAAACATCATACACACACAGAGATACCATAGCTATATAAAATTAAAATGTTAAAATGCATGACAGCAATAACTCAAAGAATAGTCCAGAACTTTTTGTCCTTATCAGTGAGTTCTAACAAATATTTAAGGAATATATATTTCCAATATTTCCAATATTTCCAATATTTAAATTCTTCTGGAAATTAGACAAAAAGTATATTCTACATCTTATTTTTATGCCTAGAATACCATGATATGAAACTAGAAAAAGAAAATGTGAAAATAAAATTTAGGTTGCTCTCAGTCATGAATATAGATGTAAAAATTCAAAGAGAAACCTCTACAAACCAAAACCAGGAGTGTATAATGTGCAAAATATATCATGACCAAGTTAGGTCTATCCAAGGAATATAATGCTGGTTTACACTGGAAAATCAAAATTTCCACAAACATGATACTTAATGCTAAATCTAGAACAATAAGCAAAAGACAAAGATAGATATTAATACCCTTCTTGTTCAATATGTCAGTATTGACAACTGTTGACATTTGTAGATTACATATATTTTTTGATACAGAAAATGGAAATAATCTGTAAATTGATGGAATTAATGAGTTTAGCAAGGTCATTCTCTACAAAATCAGTATACCAAAATCTTTTGGTTTTAACTATCAGTCATTAAAAAAATATTTTTATAAGGTACAACTTATGATAACATCAAAAATATTAGACAACAAGGAATAAATCTAAGAGAAGATATGCAGTAATTCTATGGAGCAAATGATAAAACTTTACTGAGAGAAATTAAAGATCTACATAAATGAAGATTCATATCATGTTCATGAATTGAAAGACTCATAAATAAGTCAATTCTTTGCAAATTGATTTATAGATTCAATGTATTACCAAAATCACAACAGAATTTTCAACTATTCAGCTGATTCTAAAATGGAAATGGAAATTTAAAAGGTCATGAATAGATAAACACTCTTGTATGAAAATAAAACACAGGAGGCTTGCTCAACTAATATTAAAACTTACCATAAAATACGTTAATATTTAGGCATTGTGATTTAGCACAGGGAGTAAAACAAAGATGAACAGGAAAAGATTAAAGATCCTGCTGTATATATATATATACTATATACACGAACCCTTTATTTAGCTGTCCTGCATAATAATAGGAAAGGAACATTTTCTCAAAGTACATTGTTGGGACAATTTTTAATACTTAAAATAATACTTGGGAGATTTTTTGTTTCCTAATGAAAATAGTCCTTATGGAATCTTCTTAGCAAATTCTTATATTTCAATATGCTCAGTTTCTTAAAACGGCTCTTTCACTGTGCTGTTAAACTTAGGTAAATACTTCAACCTATAATGCTGTCAATAAAAATTTATTATTTTATTTTCAAAGGATAGAAAGTTTGGAAAATCATGATGATGCTATCTGGTGTATATTATTGCTATAAAAGTATTTATTGTTAAAAAGGTACTCAATAGGTGCAGCCTTAAAATTGTTCAATAACTATAAAACTATTTCAAAAATGATCTTATTTTTTTACCCACTGCTTAGATTCTTATCAAAAAAGAGTTGCATTTAAAAACTACATCCTTTTTTCTAATACCTAATGGCCATTATAAGGCAATCTAAAATAATGCCTCACAGTTACTTAAAAAAAAAATTAATACTATTTTAATGAAACTTTGTAATGAAATTCTTTTAAATTATTAGTTTTTACTAAGGATAAAATATACTAAGCATGAAAGTTGGCATGTAGGTATTAGATACATTTTGAAGAAATGTATCTTCATTATATTAATATTGCACATTTGCTGACTCAGAAACTAGCAGTTTCAAATGGAATATATATATATAAATTTTTAAAATATATAATATATATTTGTATACTGTGTATAAATAAACATTACACATGTACAAATTTTTATTTCAGCATAATCAGTCTTTTTTTCTAAAGTAAGTTAAAAATTAGTAAATCTTGCAAACTTACCAGGGAAGCAAACTTCTCTCTCATTTTGCAAGAACTAAAACAGAATGTGGACTTTTACTTTCTAGTATACACATTTCTGTATTTTTAATTCTTTAGATAAATTTTGCTTTTATATTTCTAAATACAAAATATATTGATTTATAAATAATACAAAATAGCTTGATTATAAATGTTATTTCTATGTATTTATTAATTAAAATCTATTGATATAACTATATAACAAGATAATAAATTATTCTACTGAAAAATATTGGAAGTTTGTAAGTCAGATATTATATGAATTATAACAAAAAATTTGCTAAGGAGTTGTTATATTAGAAGTGGTCACTGAAAATATAATGTCCTACTTTTAGGAAAGAAATACTGTTAGAGCTCTCTTCACTTTACAGAATTAGCACAGAAATCTGCTTCCAATTAAAAGAACTGTGGGAGAACCCAGCTGTATTTGGGACTTGGCAAATGTATTAAACTGTGCTCAAATGCTTTGGTTTCAGTAAAGCCTATAAAGTATTTTCTCATGTCTTTTCCTCCTTAACTTTATAACACATGTACAGAGCATGGATCTGCAACCTCTTTCTCCCTCCAGTTTCAATGATTAGAAAAAAGTTCTAATGTTCAATGCCCTTAATATTTTTCTCTCTCGAATACACAAATGGTAAAAAAAAATATTCATGAGATCACCTGTATAAACTAAAGGATTTATATCCTGGTTGCTAGAGTGTTTAAAAAATGATTCACTTTTGATTGGAACCAAGAAACTAGGTTTTGCCAAAGGCTGATGACACTCAGGCTTGGAGTGGTTTGGATTTAGTTGGAAATATAAAAGCCAAGCAAGCAAGGAGGTTGTTTCAGGATAAAGTTCCCACAACTGCTTCTCATGACCTATGCACCAACATTTCAAAAACTAGGGTTCTAAAGCAACTTTGTTATGGGGAGAAAATTTTCTAGGGACATAAAGTCAAATTTAGAAAATACAAATATTACAAGGGGTTTTGAATTAGGAATGAATGGAATGAATATGGTATGGAAAACCACTGAAATTAATCTAGAGGATATTTAAAAAAATGATAGCATGATAGCTATCTTCAGAGGTTATGTGGTCCATTTCACCCTTAAAATAGATCAGTATGTTTCTCTTTCATTAGCTCACTCAGGAGCAGTTCTTCCATGTTCAATCTTTAGTCTCAGAAAGTTCTAGAAAAACAACATGAAATGAAAAGTACAAATGGACATCAGAGTACAAATGGTCACACTTCCTAGATTTAAAAGACCATCTATAAGGAAGTGTTGTATTTTCTTCCTTGAGATAGATAGGGGAGTAAAATAATACAATTAGCACCAACTCACTGTGTGCCAGGCACTATTCAAAACCGTTTGCATACATTAATGTATTGAATACTTTCAACAACTCTATGAGATTAGATATTACTATCCTCAACATTTTACACATGCGAAAGTGAGATATAGAAAAATTAAGTAAAAATTAAATAGGTTATATAGCTATTGCATTGTATATCTAGGATACAAACCCAAGCAGGAATCCTTGACAAACAGTGCATTTAACAGTGCGGTGACACTCTATGATATCAGGGAGCATGACAAATCAGACATAGTTTAAACTCTAAGATTTTCACTTATTAAACACTGGGACCTCTAATACCAACTATGGCATAGAACTATTCAAATTCTAAAAGGATATAAGTTCCTGGCACATTTTAAATACACAATACATGGCAATTCCCACTGATACAAATTTTTCCCCAGCCATATTATGACTCACAGTTCAGTTTTAAAGGAATGCAGAATTCCTGGTTAAACCTGGAATAGTGAACATATTTATCAGCTCTGTCTTTAAAAATTCCATTACAATGTCTATAAAAGAGTTTTTTTAAAAGAGAGGAGGATTGCCCAGGAAAACGAAAGACTGGAGAGGAGAAAGTAGCAGATTTCAATAAGAGAAGGAATCTGTTTCAAAAGAAGGTGGGCAAGTGGTGAAAGAAAACATATAGGAGAAACCTGAAATCTAAATATCTGAAAGCATAAGAAAGCCAAAGCAAATCAGCATGCACTATATACCAATAAAAGTCTCCCAAATATGAGACACCACAAACCCTGAAGACAGAGAGTGGGTGAAATAAAAAACAGAAGAACTTAGCTGAATGTCTGTGTGGGAAGAAGTTGGATTCCTAAACTTAGCAAGAGTTATTCCACTTGAAAGAAGAGGATGAGGAGAATAGAGTTTTTCTAAAAATGTGTCTCTTTTAGTCTGTTAACTAATTTATACTGATGGAAGATAATTCAACTTGGGCCTCACTTACTTTGGAAAAGCTAACCAGCTTTTACACCACAAACAATAGGAGAAAAGAAGGGGCCCTCAAGCCTCTGTCGGTCATATCCCAATGTTTTTTGGGCAAGAAAGATCAGTTTAAAAGATTGTTCTTTCTCCCTTATTAAAGTTGTTTCAGATAACTTCAGGTGGCTTTCACATGTTTATTGGATTTCATTTTTATATTCCTTTTTTTTTCTCCATGCTTTTTTTAGGTGTTGACTTGTCTTCTAGTTTACTATCCTTTCATTTTTTTCCAATCTACTGTTAAAACCATTTATTGATATTTAATATCAGATATTGATATTTTAATTTTATTTTACAACTCTAGAATATCCATTTGAATATTTTCATAAATAGCAATTCTGTGTTGAAATTCTACATCCTTACATTTTATTTCTACTTTTCCTCAGGTGTCATTAACATTTTAATTATAATTAAAGTTACTGCCAATATGTAAATTATCTGTGCATCTACTTGGATTATCTATTCTTTCTGTTTATATTTTCCTGCCCCTTTACATGTTTAGTAATTTTTATGATATGTTGAAAATTCATGAAGGAACCACAGAGTTCCAAATGTTACCTTCCATCAGAAAGGGTTTGGCCTTTTCCTTTGTCAGACACATTTAGTGAGGGACTGGTGACATCAACCAATTAGGGATTGAAATCTTTCAGGGTTGGGTTGAAGTTTTGGTAAGACTCAGTTTACCTGTCGGTTAACTCCTGTTCCTAAGGCATGGCCTCCCCAGGTTTTTGACAGAAAGTCTGGCAAATATCATTTCTTCATCCCTGAAAGACTTGGGAGATCAAGCTCTGCTATTACAGGTTTCAAGGTCAGTTCTTCAGCCACTTGACCTTCAAATCCTGGCACTTCTACTCAGGGGGAGATTAACTGTGTGTTTGAGTAAATTACCGTCTCTCTTTGGTGATTTTGTTTTCTTAATCTCCACAAGTCTGTAGGAAATTTCACTCTGCCTTTTTTGACTTAGTTCCTCAACGTCTTGAGTAGTCCCAGAACTCAGCCATGTGTTGGAGTTCTCTCAAGTTTACAGTTTATCACTCTAGCTTTCCAAGATAACTGAAAGCTTTGTTGGTTTCTTTTTTTCCTAGTAGTAGCCCTCTGCTTGGACTGAGCTGATTCTCTGCCCTCATTCAGAAATGGCCAGCACCTTAGGGAATTAAAAGCACCTGGTGATTTTCAGATCATTTCAGAATGGCTCTACCCTTTCTGATATCTAGTCCTTATTGTTCTATTATACCTTTACAAGTATTATTTTTATAATTTACCTTCCTTTTTCTGATAGCTATAATTCAGCTGTGGGTTGGGGCCCACACAGGAACAGTGAATGAATGGGAGATTACAGGCTTAAAATCTACAGGGAGATAAAATTTCTGCTTGTGCTTACTTGAACATGGATTTGACTGAGACTATTACATTTTTATGTAAATTGTCTTTTCAAAGAAACCACAAGGGAGATTTTAAAAAGGCTGTGACTTTTCAACTGTCAAAGCAACCTCAAGGTCTCCAAATCTATGCTAATAGGAAATGGACTGTGAAATCTGTATTTTTCCAAAGGAGGGCTTACATTCCAACACTCACTTAAGATATGGCCATGAGGGATAATGGATAAAAACAAACAAAAAACTTCTCAGACGGAAAATTCTAGGAGCCATGAAGGACAATAGAAAAAAACAGTTACCTCCAGAAAGCAAAATAGTAATGATAAATTTAGAAAGATCTAGCAATTCTTGCTTAGCAGGATTTGATAATTCTAATGAACTAGTGACATTATATAGTCATGGATTTTCTGAAAAAATGAAGTTTTATTGTATATTCTGTCCCACTGTATAAGAGTTTGTATGTAGAGTCAGGAAAGGTAATTAATAACTCTTCCTTTAGTTTATGACCTTCTGGATCACGATTTGCTTTATCTCACCCAATGAAGAGAATTAAACCCCCTTTGAGCTTGATCAAGTAATTAAAAAAAGATTTTGTATCATCTCATGTGGTGTAGAAAAAATGTATTTTAAATATACCAAATACAAAAACAAACAAACAAACCAAACCATGGCTCATGGGTATATGGGTGATCAGGCTATGAGAGAATGGTATTTGTCAACCAATATCCATTCTCTCATTCTGCTCTTTTAGTAACAGAACCCCTAAATATTTAACTGAATGTATACCTGCTAGGAGAAATCATGTAAATAAGAAAATCCTCCTGGATGTGAACAGAAACGGTGCAAAATGTGAGCAGAAAAGTACACAGCCTTGAAAGGAAGCCATTTGTCTTCAACTTCTTCCTCTTCTCCTTATGCCAGTGTAGAAGTAAGCCAGTTTTGTCTATGCAGACAAGAGAAACATTCAAGGGCATGGTAAAGTAGAAACATAAAAGAAACTTGGGACTCTGAATGACCTCAATGGGCAGAGTGTCTCTGTCTATCCCCTTTCTGCAGCCCCCTCCCCTGCCCCCAACCCCACAGCCACAATAGATTGTCATCTTGGACTTTTACTGGAGAGACATAAAGCGTCTGTCTTATTTAAGCCATTGCCCATTTGGTCTCTGTTAAAGCACTGAAATCAATATTCTACTTAATATATAAGCTTTGTAAAATTATATGTTTTTAAAAATATGTGCAATTACAATTTATTATTTTGATAAAGCTAAAATTATACTTTATAAGAAAAAAAGAAATGCTAACCCCCCAAAATTTTGAGTACATCAAATTTTTCTAAATTATATATAATTACCTTAGTGTTATTTTGCTAAAGCTAAATAACATTTTATGATCTGTTTATAGAGACATCATTCATAAAGGACTTTCAGATATGCCTACTTTAATGTTCTTAGTATCATTTATTAAGAATTATGATATTCATGGCCATAGTCAAGATTAATTATCTTGAGAGAATTCCCTATTGTGGAATATCCAAGCTTCAACTACCTTCAAAGGTAATATGATGTTAATGGAAAGAGTGAATGTCTTGGAAGTCAAAGGAACCAGTCAAGTTCTAACTCCACCCACCTCATTCTTTTCAGCAGTGTGCCCAAAGGCAAATAACAGATTCTCTTTGAACCTCACTGTCCTCATCTATATTTTGAAGATAATAGTTGCCTATCTTTTTTACAAGATAATGTCAGTCAGGCTCAAATAAAATAATATATATGAAAGTAATTTGCAAGTGTAGTAAATCAAATGTTATAAGCCTTAGAAAATAAGTGAATGGTAACTCAATAGATGATGAGCCTAACTTTCAGAAGAAGTTACTTCTAGGGTAGGATGAGGGATAATCTGCAGCAGCAGAACAAGAACAAGCAGTCAATGAAACTAGCTCTAAAGGTAAAAAGCAGGTAATGTCCAAATTCAGATAAAAAGCTAAAATGTTTTAAATGTATTTATTACAAATAACATGAAGCTACATGGAGTTAAACAGCATTTGTTTCTCAAAATAACATGAATAAGACATTTTAATCGATTTCATTGAGTATCAAATATATTGCAGGATTTGGAACTTGCTGGGAAAACACCATCACTCTCCTGAAAATTTTTGATCTAAGACTAGAGGAAGGTCCTTTCCCAGCAGTTCCTTCCCTCTCTGAATAAGTAATGGACACTTTCTTGAACTGCTTCTCATCTCACAAATAGTCAGGGTCTGGGTGCTGACTCAAGTCTTGAATCTCCCAGGACAGGAATGACCACTCCTGCTTCCCCTCTGCTCTTTTCTCCCATCCCACAGCTTATAAAAGCTGGTAATTCTATTGTGGTAAGTTCCTTTTAAATGAATAAACAGGCATCCTTTCATCTGTTGACTTTATTCTCACATGCTTCTAATATTTTCCAGCTTAGTGAGAGACCATGTCCAGAGCTTGATGCTGAAAGGCTAAGACAAAAATGGCTGGTAAATTTTTCTTCTTAATGGGTATTGCAGAGTGATCTGAAGGGATAATTTAGTTTCTTTTAGAAGGTAAGTTAAGAAAGGGACTGGAATTGGTTTACACTCCCTTGGTTCTTTTTCTTCCCTCAGTATTTCTTGTTTTCAGTTTTGACAGCTGAGGTCTAGAAGGTACTTGATAACTTTTTTTTTTGAGATTTTATTTATTTATCTGACAAACAGAGAGACAGAGAACACAAGCAGGGGAAGCTGCAGAGAGAGAGGGAGAAGCAGGCTCCCCGCCAAGCAGGGAGCCCGACGCAGGGCTCCATCCCAGGACCCTGGGATCATGACCTAAGCGGAAGCAGATGCTTAA
Organism: Mirounga leonina; assembly: GCF_011800145.1. Taxonomy (NCBI): domain Eukaryota; kingdom Metazoa; phylum Chordata; class Mammalia; order Carnivora; family Phocidae; genus Mirounga; species Mirounga leonina. Next base: position 839,270 of record NW_023270431.1, read on the forward strand.
CCAACTGAGCCACCCAGGCGCCCCAGTACTTGGTAAATTCTGATAAAGATAATTGCAAAAGAAGAATCTATTAGGAACCAACCATCCTGCAGCTAAAACTGTTTCATTTAGTTAGTCAAGGTAACTCTGGAGTTAAAGACTTAGTTAATTCCAATAGATTTTTCCCCTTCACTATGAGACAAATGAAATATGATGAAATAAATAAAAATCATATATGAGGATGGAGAAAAAAAACACAGCTTTACAATGGTGGCAATTATTATGAAAAGTATCTTAGTAGATACACAACCCTCTTAATATAAAAAGGAGTCATAGGACTATTGGAGGTAAGAGCACTAAAGCAAAGTTAAACTTGTTAAAGTGAAACAAGTAGATGGCATTTAAAAAAAAACTATCGGGGTACTTGGGTGGCTCAGTCAGTTAAGTGCCTGACTCTTGATTTCGGCTCAGGTCAAGATCTCAGGGTCATGGGACTGAGCCACAGGTTCTGTGCTGGGTGTGGAGCCTGCTTGGGAGTCTCTCTCTGCCCCTCTCCCCTCCAAAAGTATGAATTGAACGAATAGATGAAAATGTCTTTCTCCCAAAAATCACCCCAATATACTAACAAACAATATATTACTTCAAAATGCAAATCCAAATAATGAAATTGAAGGCTAATTAAAGAACTACAATGGGCAGAAATTACTTCTCAAAGTACATTTTCTAAATTATGTAATTATCACTGATTCTTTTGAACTTAATATGTTTTTATTCATAATGCAAAAAGAATCTTGGCATATTTATTCTGGATGCTTTTGTTCCCTAAAACAGAATTAATATCCCCAAATCAGTTTGTGTTCAGGTAATTTTAGTCATAGATACAGTAAGTATGCCACTAAGTTTTAAAACCCATACTGTACTCACTCACCTGAATTTAATTATAATTTGAACAATTTAGTTTCATTTCTTCTTAATAGAACACCATGGAAAAAATATTAATAAAGAAATAAGAAATTATTTCTCTTTTTAGATATTTTAAACCCTTCCAACTAAGTTTTCCCAATCAAATTTTTAAAAACTGAACCCTTAACATTCGCATTCTGCATTATCACAAATAACACTATCATATTTCCTAACTGTCGTCATGTTTTTGCTGATCTCACTTGATATGTTTCAGTGACATAGGATCGTATCCTTTCCCTCATACCATAAGATTTTTTTCTTAAAAATTGTACAACACTTGAGTAGTAAGAGAGAAAGAAATAGGGGAACATTTACCCATAAATGTCAACTTTTATCTTTCTCTTTAAAGCAATACCCAATTCTCCAGCAATTTGTCTCAGCTCTGCCTTCGAAATCAACCCCCAATTCAACCATGTCCTATAGAGTCTAAGCTACCACCATAGAACACATGCCTGTCCCAAGCTACTTAACACAAATTGCCTGCTATCCATTGTATTAGTCTGCTAGGACTACCATAACAAAATATGACAGACTGGATGGCTTACATGACAGAGACTGATTTTCTCACCATTCTGGAGGCTGGAAGTCTAAGATCAAAATGCTGGCAGGGTTGGGCTCTTCTGAGACCCTCCCCTTTCAGTTTGCAGATGGCCAGCCTCTTGTTGCCCCTTCACACGTGGTCATTCTTCTGGGCACATATCTCTCTGGTGTCTTTTCTGTGCATCCTAATCTTCTGTTCTAAGGACACCGGTCAGATTGGATTATGGCACATTCTAATGGCCTCAATTTAATTTAATTATCTCTTTTAAGGTTCTACCTCTAAATATAGTCACATTCAGATGTTTGGGGGTTATCAACATATGCATTTTGAGGGGAAACAATTCAGTCTGTAACATACGTGCACATGTACACACACAAACACCCATAAAATACACATACACAGATATGTATATTTTACATATACTAATAAAAAAAGAAAAAATAAAAATAAAAAGAATAAAACAAAATACACATACACAGAGATGATTTCATTATTGGTGATAGTTACATACTAAAAAGATGCTATAAACACTAAATTAGCATATACGAAACCATTGCTCCTACGGGAAATGCAGGGTTATATTCCTGCATGCCTCTGGTCACATTTTCGTCAATCCATCAATACATACCCTTGTTTCATGTGTATTTCTATAAAGACACTTTATTTAACATATATTTCTTACAGGGGCACCTGGGTGGCTCAGTTGGTTAAGTGTCTGCCTTCAGCTCAGGTCATGATCCCGAGGTTCTGGGATCAAGCCCTTCATCAGGGTCCCTGCTCAGTGAGGAGCCTGCTTCTCCCCCTCCCTCTGCCCCCTCACACCCACCCCCACTTGTTTGTGCATGCTCTATTTCTCTCTCTCTCAAATAAATAAATAAAATCTCTAAAAAAAAGCACAATTACATGGTCCTTGAATGACTTAAAGCCAGAGGCTTTGGAGGACTTTTGCATAATATAGGTTTGTTTGCCAATGTCATTGTAAAACAAACCAGTCTCAGCAGTATCAAGAACCTATTCTTCTTCCACGTAATCCTTTTCCTGTATAACTTGTAGCAGGTATTTTAAAAAATTCCTAAGCCTCCTGATCTGCAGAACTTGCTTTGCCTGCAAGTTTAAGATTTTTTATACCACATTTCCTTTTGAAATGTGTGAACCAGCTAGCACTAGCTGAGAAGGGTTTAACATTTTCCTGACCCTGGGTAACATGACTGTAAATTTCTATGGCCTTTCGCCTCACAACAATCCTGTCTACCATTCCTTTTTTATTGCTGTCATCTCATTAACCCACAAATTGACTTCTCATCTTTTCCATAGCTTCATCATTCCCTATAGATATTACTTTAGCACTTTCCAGAGCTGTTTCACATACAGAATGGCAAACATCCTTCTCCTTTTTCTGGATGCTTTGTACTGTTGATTCCTTAACATTTAACTCGCAACCAAGAGCGCTATAACTCATACCTGAACGGAGCTGATCTAACACATAGATTTCTTCTATAAGGCACATCATAGCCTTCTTGCACTCAGTAACACCGGAGAGTACTTTAGCACTCTGCATGGGACCAATTTTAAACAATAAAATCACTAACAACAAGCTCAAAAGTGCAAACAACATGGCACCAAATAGACCACAGAAAGGACATAGTTTACTGTCTGAGAGCTGAAACAGGGGAGCAGAGAGAGAGTTCTCTTGTTTGATCTCAATTGGGAACGTACACAGCGTACATCTCAAATTATTTGCCATTCTGAACATGTACATGTCTGTGGATGACTGGGGCTTACAAATACATTTTACCAAGTAGGCAAATTCACAAATAGGAAACCTGCAAATAATGAGGATCAACTATATATATAAATATATATTTATATTTATATAATTTATATAAAAAACTAATTTTACCCTCACCTCTGCTGCCATAGTCTATATTGAATACAACTGCCAGAATAATTCTAAAATACAAGTTAGATAATGTTACTCCTCAAAACCCTCAGAATAAAAGCCAATGTGTTGACAATGGCCTATAGGGTCCCCCACAACTAGACCTTGCCTATTGCTTTGAGCCCATTTCCAGCAGCTTTTTCCTGTCACCATGCTGGCCTCCCTGCTGTTACTTAAACTTGCCAAGTACCCTTGGGTGTCCCATACCTGTCCTTGCTACTCCCTGTACCTGCAAAGCCTTCCTTCTAAGTGTTTGTGTGACTCTCTCTCATCTCATCTATTTATTCAGGTCTTTCCAAACCACCCTGTTTGAAACAGCCCTTTATCCCCATTCCCTTTTCCTTTTTCTGTCTTCTTTATTCTCCAGAGCACTTATCAGCATCTAATTGGTTATAGGTTTTACTTTTACCTGTGAAGGTCACTGTTCTTACTCCCCGTTGCTCTATGAGGTCAAAGAGTCTTCTTTTTTTTATAAGCCCACTGCCTAGAACAGTGCCTGGTATATTTGGATGCTTAATAAATATTTGTTAATAAATAATTGAAGGAATGAGATGTATTTAGTTAAATTTATTTAAAATTATAGATAAAAGAAGAAGTACAAAGTTGTGGAAAATATGCAAACTTTTATAAATTTTGTCTAAATTCACTTTATATACTAAGTTTTGTTTAGATCAAAATTAAAAACCCTTCTGGTTAAGATAGAAAATAAAAAAGTCTGAAAAAATTGGCCATAACAATATTTACTGAATGGTTGGGAAGCTTTTGCTTTGACTTTCAAATCAAAATTTCAACGAATGAGTTCAACTTTTACTTGAGTACCATATAATCCTCACTTTTCCCTCTTTCCTATTGTTTTAGGAGGATAACACCTTCTGAAGGCCTTTTTTTGTTATAACCAGTAAATCTAGCAAGGAGACTCCCAGTTTGTATTTCTAACTAATAAATATATTTCCTGTAACTTACTCATCAAAACATAAGTGCAGGATGAGTTAATTCTCTAGACTTTTGGAGAAAAATTTTTCAAAGATAGTATCTAAAATGAGATATCTGTTGTGGTTTATTGTGCCAAAACCATTTTGCTGAGCAATCTGATTGTAGCTTCCCTTCAATTAAACTGATAAATGTATTTCAGTCAACTTCTCTTCAACTTGATTCCTGCTTTCTTTATTTTGGGTTCTGTAAGAATCAAGAAAATCTATTTGCTTGAGTTCTATTTAAAAACAAACAAAATGAGTTACTCTTCTATAAGTTTAGAATAAAAAATACTCAGGATACAAAGTGCCTTATGCAGGAATAGAGCATCATCTAAAGGGATTCTTAATTATGTTTGTAGGAACATCAAATATATTTGCAGGAACTTGATCCAAACCCCAGTATGTATACCTGACATTGTGTGGCCAAGCATTTTAGATTGACATACTGAGTTCCTACTACATTTTTTTCTGGTACTAATGAATTTTTATTTGATTTTGCTGGGGAAAAGGTCTATATCAAAAAGGAGATTTATTTTCATTGTATGGTTAATCATTTATGATTAATTTCTCAAGAAAAATAAAAACATAATAAAACAAAATACATAAAGCTCTGAAATTAGATGTCTTGTAATTCTTTTTCAGTTGATAATCAACTAGTATATGATGAGAAAGTAGTAAAAGTTTAGAAAGAGAAAAGAACATGTCTTTTAAATCTTTTCCTCATACTATAACTTTGAAAATCTCAAAGATTAAAAAAGTATGAAATAAAAAATTTACAATTCTACCCTTACCTTTGTCTCTGAGCTGTGAAATGAGGAAGACACAAAGTCAAAATGAAGAAGCAGATCTGTTAACTTTGCTGTTTTCCTACCCTGAGAATTTAATGAAAACAGCTGGACCTGTGACAGCACATTTTGATCACACTTTAGCTGGTGGAATAAAAGAAACATGAATTTTAGGATAAAACTATTATATCATCTTAGATTTTATGTTATTCAAGAAGGGAAATTCATTCATTTACTTCATAGTGATTATTCTCCAATATGTCATAGTATGAAAAATTGAAGGCAATTCTGACTATATGGCAGGCATTGTGCTCATGTCTCTGAAGTAGGAAACTATTACTAAGCCCATTTGTTGGAGTGGAAATTCATGCTGAGAAAAGTCCAGTGACTTGTGCAGAGGAATAGAAACAGAATTTCCACTCAGCTGTCTATCTTCAGAGACAAGGTCTATCCTTAGAGCATCCTGATCCACTGCCCCTGTGTATCAGCATTAGGCTCCATGTCAAGCACAGAAGGATGGTCACATTAAAATCCTAACTTCAAAAACTTACAGTTTGACAGGAAAAGACTATAGTCATTGTGATCTAAATTTCAGGAAGATATTTAATCCATTATATTCTTGTAGACAAGATTAGGCAGTGTCAGCTTAATAAGAATACAGTTAGGAAGACAGAGCAATGATGAGACCTTGAACTCATAAAATACTTACTATACACCAGGCGTTTTACTAACTTAGCTTATGTAATTCTAACAATAGCTTCTCAAGCTTCTCCCTTAAGACCAAACAAAAAACAAAAAGCTACAGAGAACGCACACAGATAAAGCACATAGCTGTTCATTAATTCTTGGGGCATACCATGTTTTACACCAACAAACGTGTAAATGGCTGGATGGCCATTCCTACAAGTGTGGGGCCAATGGACAGTCAATGAGATGTTTCTAGTAGCATACTGCCAGACTTCATCTTCTATCTTGATGCACTTAAGGATTCATTATTCCTCTTAAATAGGAATGGAGGAGAGCTCAAAGAGGTATGAGGGAGACACAAAAATCACATATTTGGTGACAGAGTCAGGGATTAGATTCAATACTCAGAACAATGATTCAAATCTAAGAAAGTTAAATTTAACAGGAATAATTGTAAAATTCAGCTATTAGAATTTGAAAAACAAAACAGCAAGGGTACAGAAAAGCATCGTAGAGTAAGCATGACTGATACAGTTTTTACTGTACTTCAAGTTCCATATCGGTCAATAATGTGATGTGTGACAGCAGGCAAAATATCCAGTATAAACTGAAGCTAAACAAATAAAGAGAACAAAGAAGGCAAAAACTCCACGGTCATAGGCCCTTGTACATCACCAATGAGACATTTGTTCAGTTTAGGACATTTTTGCAAATTAAAAATGATCCATCTTGTTATAGGAGAGATTTATGCATTTTGAAGAATGTTGAAATTTGATTTCTGAGGTTCCTTACAACTCATAATTGTGTTAAACCCTTATGCTATGGGAAATTCTCTTCTTTTGTTCTTGTTATACTCACCAAAATGTAAAGTGTTACTTCTTCAACTCTAACCTAATGGTCTATAAGTAATTCCCTGTTTAATTTCAACCAAATCTTCAATCACTCTGGATCTAGATGAGATATAAGAAAGGGAAAGCCTATCACATGATAATCTGTGGTCAATTTGGGGAGACTTGTAGTGTAGCCTATCAGTTACCATCTGAAGAGGATGAATGATGGCACTTGACAAAGATGTTAGCAAGGTGGAATTTTTCTTTAAGTGTTTTGTAGGTTCATTAGTTATAAGTAAAATATTAAAAAGAAATGTTTCATCTTTAATCTTATATGGTAAAACAGTATTAAAAAATACAAACCTCTTTCAAGTCTGCTCAGATGTCACCTACGTTGATCACCCTATTTAATGCTACAAATATCCTCTCCAATTCTTTTTTCTTAGCTCTTATTACCTCCTAACACTTTTTTCCTGTTTATTGTTTATTGTCTGTCTCATTCCACTAGCATGTAAATTCCATGAGGTGATGGCTTTGGTCTGTTTGTTACCAATAATTCTCAGGCACATATGAACGAATACATTTATAATACCAGCTGACATGTTTTGAGTGCTTACTACACAATGACCAATGTTCTAAATGCTTTACTGATTGTATTTGTTATGTATCAGTTACAGAGAGAAGAATCTGCACCCTACATTTTAAACCCCAAATGATTTATTGCTGGGTGTTAAATGGCTTACAGAATCACCAGGAGGGGGAAAAAAACACTTTATTTTGAATTTTCAGGAAGAACTCCTAAAGCCACAGTTCAGGACGAGGCCATGGGAGAAACCATTGCTCCTTCTACAATAGGTAGCTGCCTCGAACATTGGGAAGTTTCCAGTAGCTTCCACTAGTTTCCAGCTAGCCCCAAAACCACATCATCACAGACATAATGGGTTAGCCACCAAGATTAATAAACTGACAAAATCAGAGTCATTACCAACAGGAAACCACATCTGCTATTGCTGGATTCAAGACTGAACCTTATTTGCTAGATTATCCACAGCACAACTAGGAACTCGTTCTCTCTTCTGAACTGTTAATATTCTTCATTTCTTTTCCATCCTACTCATCTGTTCTGTTATTCTTTGCTACAGACTGACTTTTCTGTCCCCAATTCAGCTATAGAAAACTACAGCTTTTGACAGCTCCTGAATTTTGCACATCCCAATCCAGGCACTCAGAAAAACTGAGCTGGCCCCAATCCCAATTACAAAATCAAGGGAAAAATATCAATTAGGTAAGATGGTCACTGCTGATTAACACTCACCACTGTATTTACAGGGGCCATATGGTAAGCAGGATTATGTTTTATGGAAGTGCCAATATGAATGGAGAGGAATAAAAGGGGGAAATTCCAAGACAAGAAGGTACAGTGGTAAACATAATAAAAATATGGATCTGCCAAATACTTCCCAACATGACTCACTGAAGCTACAGACTGCAGAGATAAAGTGTAGCATGCCTTCAAATAGCAATAGTTGAGCTTTCGAATCCTTTTTAATTAAGATTATGGGTTGCCTTGCTCTTTCTCTAAACTTGACACAAGCTCATTTCCTGACACTAAGTGGCCAAGACTTCTAAATGGCTCCAAGGAGAACCCTAACAAACCCAGGAGAGGGTAACAAACATAAGGAATGTGACTGAAAAAAATGTATCATCTCTATACCTTCCAGAGAAATAAAAATGAAAAACATAATTGTGAAATAGGAGTGTAAAGGTTGGGTAAAATGTAGAAAAGCATGAGATAAATTCTTTCAATCTATATTGAGAACTTTTTTAAAAATAAATTTTTCAAGAATTCCTTCAAATTTTCATAATTATTTTAAAGTTCTATTGCAATGCAGTCAATTTCTAACTAACAAATGACTGTAAGAAGAACATGTCATACATATCATATATGAATTCAAGGGTTAAAAAGCAAAATGCAAGAACTGGACCTCAGCTGCTATAGATTTTTGAGGCTGTTTGCCTCTCTGTTTTTTCTTTAATTATAAAAAACACTGAGAAATACCCCTATTTTTTAAAAGTGATTTTAGAAAAGACAATAACCACAGTTAACATCAAGAACACAAGTAATACATGACTTTAGGAAATGAGTCTCCACACCGGATATATCTGGGTATCTCTGAAGATTAGAGTGATGCACTTCTGCCTGCATTCAAGTCCTGGTCCAAGCTGGACTGTAGAAGAGCCACCAAATAGTTAATGGTGAAACCATTTCGTTTTAGTGCTGGAGGCTAATATAAATTATATCCAACACTGAAAGCTAAAAGGCTCAATAGCCAGCTCAAATATCCTAGGAAAAACAGTATGTATGCAATCGCATTCCTATTACAAATACTAGATGGCTTTATCAACCATCATGATGAATCTACCTTAAAGCCTACTCCACAATGTCCTCAAATTTAATGAATCCTACCTGTCCAGGTCAGACTCCCATTTCTTCAGATTTCCAAACATCCTCCATTAACACCTAAAGCTTTTAGACTCTCAGTTACTGCTTAATAGATTTTACAATGATGAATCTTGTCTAATAAATGAAAATATATCTTTGCCCAGAGGCAGAAGAAATGTGATGTTCTATTTTAAACAAAGCAATACATAAATATTTTTTAAATGTAGCTTGTTTCCCTATATCTTAGAGTATACATTAAAATGTCTAATACGTGAACCTCTGCCCCTGAAATAACTACTGTTACAGATATTAAAGGAAAATTATCACAGGCATAAATTACTTGTAGTTAACAAGTAAAATGACAACATTCAGGAAAGAGAAATATTTTCTGGGCTTTACTTTTCCTATAGAGAGCTATTTAATTGCAGGCTACAGAGAGAAACTTTTCTATAACATGCTTTTATAGACACTGCTTTAGCTTATAGCTAATTAAAATATAATATTAAAAACTGGGGAAAGGGTTCTTTATATGTTAAATGTAACTTCAAATGAAGTTCTTTAGAAGTGTAATAGAAAGCATAAAAGCAACTAATAGACTTTGTAACACAAATTCCAAGGACAATTAACAATGAGCTTGCTAAGATACACTTTGAAAAAAATCTTCACCAAAGCAAAATCCAAAGTTGAAAACAAGTATTCTTGATTCATAAATATATCAGAGAAAGAAAGAAATTCAATTGTATGGTTTCCCTTGATAAATTCTGTTTAGTAATTATTATGTCTAAATATCAGAACTTATAAGGCAAATCAGCATTATTGAGTAGTATTTTGGAGATAATAATTTCTTGATAAAGTTCAAAGATTAATATGTATTCACTCAACAAATTTATCCTGAGTACCTATTCTGTACTGGGCATTATTCTAGATACTGGAAATAAAGCAATATACAAATAGAACAAACATTTCCTGGTCCTGCATAGTGAGTAGAAATAGATATTAAATATTCACACACACAATATATATGTGTGTGTAGAAAGGTAAGTATATTTTGTGAAACTTTGTTTTAGGGACATATATATGTGTATTTATGTGTCTGCACATATACTGAATGATGATGCAAAATTCATTTCTTACTGTGATCAAAAAAACACAAAAGCTACTGATCTAGTAAATAAATGTGGTTGGATATGTTTGCAGAAGACCATGAAGATTAGACATATTAGGAATTTCAGGCAGACACCAAATGTTTTTAAGCAGGAAGCAATATTATGATCATATTTCTATTTCTAAAACATCCTTTGCATGTTATCTGAAAAATGGATTATAGAGGAACATGAGCAGTAGCAGGAACACCAGTGAAGATATTACCATTCAGCCTGAAATGACAGAATTTAATAAAGACAGTAGAGATGGAGGGAGGTGGACAAATTTCATATACATTGGGGAGGTTGAGATGAAAGGACTTTTAAGAGATGCACACACACAAAAGGAAATGAGGGAGGAAGGTGGAAAGATAAGGAGAAAAATGGCAAATCTCAAGCATCATCATACTTCCAAACTTTGTTTAGTGTAGACCATTTTCAAGATCATTTACAGGGTGCCTTGGTGGCTCAGTTGGTTAAGTGACTGCCTTCGGCTCAGGTCATGATCCTGGAGTCCCTGGATCAAGTCCCACATCGGGCTCCTTGCTTGGCAGGGAGTCTGCTTCTCCCTCTGACCCTCCCCCCTCTCATGTGCTCTCTCATTCTCTCTCTCTCAAATAAATAAATAAAATCTTTAAAAAAAAAGATCATTTACAATAAACCCCCTCTGGTTATGGAGGTGTAATATTAATCATCAGCTATGGGATCCACACAGCAAGGGAATCCTTTTCAACTCTGTCAGAAATGACCTATTTTGGAGCACCTGGGTGGCTCAGTTGGTTAAGCATCTGACTCTTGATTTCGGCTCAGGTCATAATCTCAGGGTCGTGAGATCAAGCCCCACATCAGGCTGTACACTGGGCATGGAGTCCACTTATGATTCTCTTTCCCTCTCCTTCTCCTTCTGTCCCTCCCCCGACCCCGCTTGTGCGTGCATGTGCGCTCTCCCTCTCATTCTCTCTCAAAGAGAAAAAAAGACCTATTTTGCATTGCAACGCAATGGAGCCCAGGGCCTGATGGCTTCCCAGGGGAATTCTACCAAACACTTAAAGAAGAATTAATACCTATTCTTCTGAAACTGTTCCAAAAAATAGAAATGGAAGGAAAACTTCCAAACTTGTTTTATGAGGTCACCATTACCTTGATCCCAAAACCAGACAAAGACCCCATCAAAAAGGAGAATTACAGACTAATATCCTTGATGAACATGGATGCAAAAATTCTCACCAAAATACTTTCCAATAGGATCCAACAGTACATTAAAAGGATTATTCACCACGACCAAGTGGGATTTATCCCTGGGCTGCAAGGTTGGTTCAACATCTGCAAATCAATCAAGGTGACACAATACATTAATAAAAGAAAGAACAAGAACCACATGATCCCCTCAATAGATGCAGAAAAAGCATTTCACAAAGTACAGCATCCTTTCTTGATCAAAACTCTTCAGAGTATAGGGATAGAGGGTACATACCTCAATATCACAAAAGCCATCTATGAAAAATCCACAGCAAATATTCTCAATGGGGAAAAACTGAGAGCTTTCCCCCTAAGGTCAGGAACACGGCAGGGATGTCCACTATCACCACTGCTATCCAACATAATATTAGAAGTCCTAGCCACAGCAATCAGACAACAAAAAGAAATAAAAGGCATCAGAATCGGCAAAGCAGTCAAACTCTTACTCTTTGCAGAGGAGATGATACTTTATGTGGAAAACCCAAAAGACTCCACCCCAAAACTGCTATAACTCATACAGGAATTCAGTAAAGTGGCAGGATGCAAAATCAATGCACAGAAATCAGTGGCATTCCTATACACCAACAACAAGACAGAAGAAAGAGAAATTAAGGAGTCGATCCCATTTACAATTGCACCCAAAACCATAAGATACCTAGGAATAAATCTAACCAAAGAGGCAAAGAATCTGTACTCAGAAAACTATAGAATACTCATGAAAGAAATTGAAGAAGACACAAAGAAATGGAAAAACGTTCCATGCTCATGGATTGGAAGAACAAATATTGTGAACATGTCAATGCTGCCTAGAGCAATCTACACATTTAATGCAATCCCTATCAAAATACCATCCACTTTTTTCAAAGAAATGGAGCAAATAAACTTAAAATTTGTATGGAACCAGAAAAGACCCCAAATAGACAGAGGAATGTTGAAAAAGAAAAGCAAAGCAGATGGCATCACAATTCCGGACTTCAAGCTCTATTACAAAGCTGTCATCATCAAGACAGTATGGTACTGGCACAAAAACAGACACCTAGATCAATGGAACAGAATAGAGAGCCCAAAAATGGACCCTCAACTCTATGGTCAACTCATCTTCGACAAAGCAGGAAAGAATGGCCAATGGAAAAAAACAGTCTCTTCAACAAATGGTGTTGGGAAAATTGGATAGCCACATGCAGAAGAATGAAACTGGACCATTTCCTTACACCACACACAAAAATAGACTCCAAATGGTTGAAAGACCTCAATGTGAGACAGGACTCCAGCAAAATCCTAAAGGAGAACACAGGCAGCAACCTCTTTGACCTCAGCCACAGCAACTTCTTCCTAGAAACATCGCCAAAGGCAAGGGAAGCAAGGGCAAAAATGAACCATTGGGACATCATCGAGATAAAAACTTTTGCACAGCAAAAGAAACACTCAACAAAACCAAAAGACAACTGGCAGAATAGGAGAAGATATTTGCAAATGACATATCAGATAAAGGGCTAGTATCCAAAATCTGTAAAGAACTTATCCAACTCAACACCAAAAGAACAAATGATCCAATCAAGAAATGGGCAGAAGACGTGAACAGACATTTTTCCAAAGAAGACATCCAAATGGCCAGCAGACACATGAAAAAGCACTCAACATCACTTGGCCTCAGGGCAATCCAAATCAAAACCTCAATGAGATACCACCTCACACCAGTCAGAATGGCTAAAGTTAACAAGTCAGGAAATGACAGATGTTGGCGGGGATGCAGAGAAAGAGAAACCCTCCTACACTGTTGGTGGGAATGCAAACTGGTGCAGCCACTCTGGAAAACAGTATGGAAGTTCCTCAAGAAGTTGAAAATAGAGCTACCCTATGACCCAGCAATTGCACTACTGGGCATTTACCCCAAAGATACAAATGTAGTGATCTGAAGGGGTATGTGCACCCCAATGTTTATAGCAGCAATGTCCACAATAGCCAAACTATGGAAAGAGCCAAGATGTCCATCGACAGATGAATGGATAAAGAAGATGTGGTATATATATATATATAATGGAATATTATGCAGCCATCAAAAGCAATGAAATCTTGTCATTTGCAATGACGTGGATGGAACTGGAGGGCATTATGCTGAACAAAATAGTCAATCAGAGAAAGACATGTATCATATGATCTCACTGATATGAGGAATTCTTAATCTCAGGAAACAAACTGAGGGTTGCTGGAGTTGTGGGGATTGGGAGGGATGGGTGGCTGGATGATAGACATTGGGGAGGGTATGTGCTATGGTGAGCACTGTGAATTGTGTAAGACTATTGAATCACAGACCTGTACCTCTGAATAATACATTATATGTTAAAAAAAAAAAAAAGAAGATAGTAGGAAGGGAAAAATGAAGGGGGGAAAATCGGAGGGGGAGACGAACCATTAGAGACTATGGACTCTGAGAAACAAACTGAGGGTTCTAGAGGGGAGGGGGTGGGAGGATGGGTTAGCCTGGTGATGGGTACTAAAGAGGGCACATTCTGCATGGAGCACTGGGTGTTATGCACAAACAATGAATCATGGAACACTACATCAAAAACTAATGATGTAATGTATGGTGATTAACATAATAAAAGAAAAAAAAAAGAAAATTAACTCCAAATCATAACCACTATAGCTTGGTGTGTGGAAAGTCCAATACTGATCCACTTCCAGGGCTTTCTCTGATCTCCTAGAAGTCATACAAAATCACAGAAAAATCTCTATGTGGTCCTATGTGGTCTAGGACATAGGGAGGTCCGTGGTTCTCAGACCTTAGCACTCGCCCCTGCTAGAACTTTTTTTTTTTTTTTTGCATTGATTGATTGAGGTATAATTGGCATCATATTATATTAGTTTTAGGTGTACAATGTAATGATTCAGTATTTGTCTATATTGCAAAATGATCACCACAACAAGTCCGAGTAACATCTGTCACCATACATAGTTACATTTTTTTCTTGTGATGATAAATTTTAAGATCTACTCTGCTAGCTACTTTCAAAGGTGCAATACAATATTAACCAGTCACCATGCTATACATTACATTCCCATGACTTATTCACTGCCAGAACTCTTGACGTAGATCCATAGGGAGGCAGGAATTGTCATTCATGTTGTGCTCAGCCCTGAAGGCCATCAAAGACAGATAACCTGGTGTTAACCTTATATTGTGTTCTGCCATCTCTGTGATACCTTATTCACATTGCTTCCAAGAACCTAAAGCCTTTCTTCTCCACCAGCCTAGAGAAATATTTGTTCCTCATATCAGCAGTGGGTCTTCCATTTTTACTGCTAGAAGATTCACTCTTTCCCATTCTTTGGTAAGATCGCCTAGTTCTCCTTCAAGAGTTAAGAAATTAAAAATCAAAACCTGCTGGTTCTCTCCCAAGTGGCCCATTCTGTCCATCAATCCCTTTCTTTTTTTTCCTATGCTGAAACATAGTCTCTGGGAATGAGGTAACATAGAAGTGACCACCACCTAAAGTGGGCTGGGGAAGAAGGAAACATTCTATTCCTCCTGAGAAGACAGTGGTGATGAGTAATGAGAATTTAATTTTTAGAAGGTTATTCTCCGTAATTTTTTTTTTGCTAAAGTTGCTATCATATAAATATACTAATGAGAAATCTTATTTTAAAACAATCATTTTTGATGCTTTTGGAAATATTACATTTATGTAAATTAATGTCATTATAAGGATTGAGTAAAATTGTGTAAAAGAATTTAGTCAATATTAAAACATTAAATAAGCATTAAGTGTGTATACATGGCTATAATTATTTCCTTCTTTGATAATAGAGCTGATACAGTAACAGGCGAAAGAGAGTTTTACCAAATTAATTCCACCAAATTTTTGAAATCCATCAGAGAAATGCCAATGTCAAAAGAGCCAAATGATTTGAAAAGAAAAGGAAAATTATAATGCTAAATATATTTTGAATATGGAAAATACAGCCATCTTTCACAGGTAATTGTTCCCATCTTTCTTAGTTCATAGTTTTTAAAAAACTCTCTATGGATGGTCCAAGGCAACCTAAAGGTAATTTACTTCAAAGTATATTATAAATTATAAATATTATGTCTTATGAACCAGTGCTTCCAAAGTGTACATAGTTTGTACTCTTTGATTAAAAATAACAATCATGATAGCTAACATTTATAGAATACTATGTGTCAGGCACTGTTATAAGTAATTTACATGACCATATTTGCACTTTAAGAGACCTTTTTTTTGGCTATATGGATACAGTTTGGAGGGGAGAATCATGGAAGCAGAGACCCTGGTTATGAAGATGTACCAATGCAAGGCATTATTCACAAAGTATAACCCAGAATCTACAGGAGTCTACAGTTTATAAAACTCTTTTACAGGACTTTTATTTCTGATGAAGATAATGAGAACTGAATTTGCCTTCCCAAATTCATCAGCTAGAAAACCAGCCCCCAAGGATAATCACTTTTCCACCCCTCACATTCCAAGTTCAAGACCAAATCTGCTAACTGCCCCCTTCCCTCCCACCATTTCCCTATGTGTTTGCTGTAGCTGAATCTGCCCCTGGAAGCCACAAAACCCGGGGTCTGGTGTAGTCGGCACCCATCCCTGTTAATTCCTTGAGTCTAAAGGTGATAAACTTGGAAGGAAGAAAGGAAGGAAGGAAGGAAGGAAGGAAGGAAGGAAGGAAGGAAGGAAGGAAGGAAGGAAG